>NC_050599.1:5000-7500 GCF_013368585.1 Megalops cyprinoides
GGGTTAGGGTTAGGGTTAGGGTTAGGGTTAGGGTTAGGGTTAGGGTTAGGGTTAGGGTTAGGGTTAGGGTTAGGGTTAGGGTTAGGGTTAGGGTTAGGGTTAGGGTTAGGGTTAGGGTTAGGGTTAGGGTTAGGGTTAGGGTTAGGGTTAGGGTTAGGGTTAGGGTTAGGGTTAGGGTTAGGGTTAGGGTTAGGGTTAGGGTTAGGGTTAGGGTTAGGGTTAGGGTTAGGGTTAGGGTTAGGGTTAGGGTTAGGGTTAGGGTTAGGGTTAGGGTTAGGGTTAGGGTTAGGGTTAGGGTTAGGGTTAGGGTTAGGGTTAGGGTTAGGGTTAGGGTTAGGGTTAGGGTTAGGGTTAGGGTTAGGGTTAGGGTTAGGGTTAGGGTTAGGGTTAGGGTTAGGGTTAGGGTTAGGGTTAGGGTTAGGGTTCGGGTTAGGGTTAGGGTTAGGGTTAGGGTTAGGGTTAGGGTTAGGGTTAGGGTTAGGGTTAGGGTTAGGGTTAGGGTTAGGGTTAGGGTTAGGGTTAGGGTTAGGGTTAGGGTTAGGGTTAGGGTTAGGGTTAGGGTTAGGGTTAGGGTTAGGGTTAGGGTTAGGGTTAGGGTTAGGGTTAGGGTTAGGGTTAGGGTTAGGGTTAGGGTTAGGGTTAGGGTTAGGGTTAGGGTTAGGGTTAGGGTTAGGGTTAGGGTTAGGGTTAGGGTTAGGGTTAGGGTTAGGGTTAGGGTTAGGGTTAGGGTTAGGGTTAGGGTTAGGGTTAGGGTTAGGGTTAGGGTTAGGGTTAGGGTTAGGGTTAGGGTTAGGGTTAGGGTTAGGGTTAGGGTTAGGGTTAGGGTTAGGGTTAGGGTTAGGGTTAGGGTTAGGGTTAGGGTTAGGGTTAGGGTTAGGGTTAGGGTTAGGGTTAGGGTTAGGGTTAGGGTTAGGGTTAGGGTTAGGGTTAGGGTTAGGGTTAGGGTTAGGGTTAGGGTTAGGGTTAGGGTTAGGGTTAGGGTTAGGGTTAGGGTTAGGGTTAGGGTTAGGGTTAGGGTTAGGGTTAGGGTTAGGGTTAGGGTTAGGGTTAGGGTTAGGGTTAGGGTTAGGGTTAGGGTTAGGGTTAGGGTTAGGGTTAGGGTTAGGGTTAGGGTTAGGGTTAGGGTTAGGGTTAGGGTTAGGGTTAGGGTTAGGGTTAGGGTTAGGGTTAGGGTTAGGGTTAGGGTTAGGGTTAGGGTTAGGGTTAGGGTTAGGGTTAGGGTTAGGGTTAGGGTTAGGGTTAGGGTTAGGGTTAGGGTTAGGGTTAGGGTTAGGGTTAGGGTTAGGGTTAGGGTTAGGGTTAGGGTTAGGGTTAGGGTTAGGGTTAGGGTTAGGGTTAGGGTTAGGGTTAGGGTTAGGGTTAGGGTTAGGGTTAGGGTTAGGGTTAGGGTTAGGGTTAGGGTTAGGGTTAGGGTTAGGGTTAGGGTTAGGGTTAGGGTTAGGGTTAGGGTTAGGGTTAGGGTTAGGGTTAGGGTTAGGGTTAGGGTTAGGGTTAGGGTTAGGGTTAGGGTTAGGGTTAGGGTTAGGGTTAGGGTTAGGGTTAGGGTTAGGGTTAGGGTTAGGGTTAGGGTTAGGGTTAGGGTTAGGGTTAGGGTTAGGGTTAGGGTTAGGGTTAGGGTTAGGGTTAGGGTTAGGGTTAGGGTTAGGGTTAGGGTTAGGGTTAGGGTTAGGGTTAGGGTTAGGGTTAGGGTTAGGGTTAGGGTTAGGGTTAGGGTTAGGGTTAGGGTTAGGGTTAGGGTTAGGGTTAGGGTTAGGGTTAGGGTTAGGGTTAGGGTTAGGGTTAGGGTTAGGGTTAGGGTTAGGGTTAGGGTTAGGGTTAGGGTTAGGGTTAGGGTTAGGGTTAGGGTTAGGGTTAGGGTTAGGGTTAGGGTTAGGGTTAGGGTTAGGGTTAGGGTTAGGGTTAGGGTTAGGGTTAGGGTTAGGGTTAGGGTTAGGGTTAGGGTTAGGGTTAGGGTTAGGGTTAGGGTTAGGGTTAGGGTTAGGGTTAGGGTTAGGGTTAGGGTTAGGGTTAGGGTTAGGGTTAGGGTTAGGGTTAGGGTTAGGGTTAGGGTTAGGGTTAGGGTTAGGGTTAGGGTTAGGGTTAGGGTTAGGGTTAGGGTTAGGGTTAGGGTTAGGGTTAGGGTTAGGGTTAGGGTTAGGGTTAGGGTTAGGGTTAGGGTTAGGGTTAGGGTTAGGGTTAGGGTTAGGGTTAGGGTTAGGGTTAGGGTTAGGGTTAGGGTTAGGGTTAGGGTTAGGGTTAGGGTTAGGGTTAGGGTTAGGGTTAGGGTTAGGGTTAGGGTTAGGGTTTAGGGTTAGGGTTAGGGTTAGGGTTAGGGTTAGGGTTAGGGTTAGGGTTAGGGTTAGGGTTAGGGTTAGGGTTAGGGTTAGGGTTAGGGTTAGGGTTAGGGTTAGGGTTAGGGTTAGGGTTAGGGTTAGGGTTAGGGTTAGGGTTAGGGTTAGGGTTAGGGTTAGGGTTAGGGTTAGGGTTAGGGTTAGGGTTAGGGTTAGGGTTAGGGTTAGGG
>NC_050599.1:13329-25829 GCF_013368585.1 Megalops cyprinoides
AGTGTTTTCTCTTATGAGAGAATGCTTGCTTTCTGATTGGGGATTCTGTCTCTAATGCCTTGGCCTGGGCTTGGGCTGGTGGAAAATGGGCCCCTGCACTCTCCTGGCTTAAGATTGTGTGTATTTACATTTATTCATTTGGCAGATGCTTTTATCCAAAACATCTTACATAGGTTACAGCTCTTTACAATGTCATCCATTTACACAGCTGGATATTTTCTAAGGTAGCTCTGGGTTAGGTACCTTGCCTAAGGGTACAGCAGCAGTGTCCCAGCGGGGACCGAACTGGCAACCTTTTGGTTAGGAGTCCTGTTCCTTAACCACTATGCTATACTGCTGCTCTTGCCTGCTGTGTGTTCTATCCCTCTGGTGGTTGTCTCTATTTTAAGGGTTAACCTGGTAGGTGGCGGGACTCTCGCGGCTGATCCAGGGAGAAACAATCAAGACTGTGCTGCACTCTGGTCAATTTTGGCAAAGTTTTCACTTAATTACTGTAGGTAATGACAAGTCAATGGTAGGCCTCCGTGTAACATTTCCCCCTGTGGATATGGGAGGTAAAGGAGCTAAGGCTCCCAAACTCGGCACGTGCGCTCTCTAGCGACAGGAGAAGACACCCGTAAAGGATGGAGTGATTTAGTAATCAGGATACCAAACCATTACAGTAAACTTACCCATTCTCTGCAAATAGAGACACAAAATTTACAAAGGCCAATTATACAATGCCAATAGTCAGTGATTGTGGTTCGGAATCCTACCGCATCGCAAAATATATTGACGCTTATTTGAGCCCTTTGTCACAGCGTCATCGTAGCTTTATTAAAGACATGTATGACTTTGTGACAAAAATCAGAAAACAAGCGGTTAAAAGTGGTACTTTTCTTTTTTCAACAGATATCAATTCGCTGTATACAAACATTAATACGGAACTAGGACTACGGGCTGTTAGGGAGGCTTTTGAGAGATTCCCCGATCCCAGCCAACCAGATAATGCATTATTGGAGCTCCTTCATCTGGGTCTTACCCGCAATGATTTTGAATTCAATGGGGAGTATTTCCTACAAATTCATGGTACAGCGATGGGGAAAACGTTTTCTCCCTCATATGCGAATATATACATGGCGGTCTGGGAGGAATCGGCCTTTTTAAAATGTCCGAAATTACAAGCTGTGTACTTCTTATTTGTTGCCCAGGTAATAGGAAACTTTCTGTGTTTCTTTTAATTTATAATTTATTTTAATTCATAAATATTACAAAATTTTTAATGTATAAATATTACAAAATACGCATTTATCAGTTAAATTCATTTTTAAACAGTCACTGGTATTCAGATTAGTATTGTTTCAGATTCAGATCGTTAACATTTCGAACGTTTCAGCTGACAGGCAGAATTTCACACATTTATTCATCCACTGAACAGTCTGAGCCAGGCCATCAACGACAGGTATTCAGCTTAGAGTGAAAAACATCCAGATATTTTAGATGGAAGGAATCTGCTAGGCACCAGACAAGCATCATCATTGGGGCGACAGTGGCTCAGGAGATAGAGCAGTCAACTGGGGATTGGAAGGTCCCTGGTTCAAATCTGGCTTATCCTGGCAGAGTGTCGAAGTGTCCTTGAGCAAGACAGTGACCCCACAGCTCCCAGTGGCAGTAAGCCTGTATAGCAGCCTCTGCCACTGGTAGGTAGATGTGAGGCATATAACTGTAAAGTGCTTTGAGTACTCAAATGAGTAGAAAAGCGCTATATAAATGCAGTCCATTTACCATTTATTTACCATTCAGTCAAGCTGTAGGTATTCACACATTGCTTCAGACTGGTAAGAGATTCTAATGGGTTGTGTTTGCTGGTGTGTTTGTGGTTTTCTGTAAAATAAAAAAACACAGAATATGTACATAAATACCGGTAAATATAATAATCTATAAATATAAGGTTAATATTGTCTGCATTTTGAGAATGTGTTCCTTACTTCACTGCTGTAATAATGCTGTAACATAGTCAGTGGATCAGCACTATTACAGTTTAATCAATCAGTGACTTTCCAAGCTATGAAACTTAAAATTAAAAAAAAAAAAATTAAAATTAAAATTGAATCTTTCTGTTTTGTAAGGGAGGGTCCCCTTATGGTGGAGACAGGCAGTGACAACACGAATACACTCCTACATAAGAACATAAGAACATATGATGACGAGAACAGGCCATTCAGCCCAACTAAGCTCGCCATTTCTTAATTAAAGAGTATCCAAAACTGCATCAAGTCTAGACTTGAACACAGCAAGGGTCTCTGCCTCAACTACATGGCCTGGCAACCTATTCCATGTATTGATAACTCTTTGTGTAAAATAATATTTCCTTACATCAGTGCGGAACTTACTCTTAACTAGTTTCCATTTATGTCCTCTTGTTTTACAGACTGAACTGGGATTTTAAAAGCGAAATGACTCCAATTTTTTTAAAACGTTTAAAAACGTTTATTTGAGAGTTTGTGTGTGTCTGTCTGGGCGATTGTGTGTTTTCAAATATACACATTTAAATTAAAACAGCACGATAAAACTGAAAAAATATGAATATGCGCCATTTATTGGAGCTAGACCATTCATATTTTAATGGGGTTTTAAAAGTCAAAATGTCTGCAATTTTTTAAATGTTTTAAAATTCTGTTGGGATTGTATGTGTGTTTGTGTGCTTCTGCGTCTGTTTGTGCGTTTTAAAGTTCAAATGTGTACTCATTTAAAGTGTAAAAGTTAATGGAAAAAAAAAAAAGTTGTACCAGCGCCATCTGGTGGACAAAATACGGAGCTACACCATTCATATTTTAATGGTGATTTCAAAGGCAAAATGACTGCACCAGTTGTACCAGCGCCATCTGGTGGACAAAATAAGGAGCTACACCATTCATGTTTTAATGGTGATTTGAAAGGCAAAATGACTGCAATTTTCTAAATGTTTGAAACACGATCATGTGAGTGTGTGTGTGTGTGTGTGTGTGTGTGTGTGAGAGTGTGCGTGTATTGTTGTGTGTCAAAATGTACTGATTTTAAGTGTGAAACTTGATAACGTTTAAAAATGTGCAGGCATTTCGCCTTGAAAATCCCCTTTCAAATATGAAAGGTGTAGCTTTATATTTTGTCCAGCAGATGGCGCAAATTGACAGTTTTTACCGTTTTATTACATTTTACTCCTTAAATGAATACACTTTAAAACACAAAAACATACACAGACAGAGGCTCACTCACACTCACACACACACACACACACACACACACACACACACACACGCATTAACACATGCGCACACACACACGCACAGTCTAACACGCATACAAACACACGCGCACACACACACATCCGTGCACATACACACACTCACACATGCATACGCACACGCACATCCAGTCTCACATACATACATACACACACACACACACACACACACACACACACTCGCATACACACACGCACATGCACACACACACAAACACACTCGCATGAACACATGCACACACACACACGCACAGTGTAACACGCATACAAACACACATACACACACACACACACACACACACATGCGTGCACATACACACACACATGCATACGCACGCGCACAACCAGTCTCACGTATTCACACACACACATACTCGCATACACACACGCACATGCGCACACACACACACATGCACACACAGTCTCACACACACACACACGCGTGCACATACACACACACACTGCATACGCACGCGCACAACCAGTCTCACGTATACACACACACACACACTCGCATACACACACGCACATACGCACACACACACACACACACAGTCTCACACACACACACACAAATGCACACACAGTCTCACACACACACACACACATACGCATGAACACATGCACACACACACACGCACAGTCTAACACGCATACAAACACACGCGCACACACACAGTCACACATGCATATGCACGCGCACAACCAGTCTCACGTATACACACACACACACTCGCATACACACACGCACATGCGCACACACACACACACACACACACACACACACATGCACACACAGCCTCACACACATACACAGACAGAAAGAGAACACATCTACTTCCACAGTTTCAGGCAACATACACAAATGACAAAATCCAGCAAGATGTTTCCGCACCCGGTGAAGTGATGCATTTGAACCAAACTCCTGTTATTCACCACAAAACAAAGACCCCAGCTGTAATCAGAAACATATTGATGCATATACAGTATAGTATTATCTTTGAATATATCATAGCATTCTTGTAGTATGCTGTAATACATTACAGTACATTAAAACAGATGCCAGTGATCCTGTTCTTAGCTGACAGGAGTGGTACCCGGAGGGGCCTTCTGCTGCTGTAGCCCATTCACCTCAATGTTCGACGTGTTGTATGTTCAGACATGCTTTTCTGCGTAGCACTGTTGTCACGTGTGGTTATTTGGGTTACTGTCGCCTTCCCGTCAGCTTGGACCAGTCTGGCCATTCTCCTCTGACCTCTGTCATTAACAAGGTGTTTTCGCCCACAGAACTGCTGTTCGCTGGATGCTTTTTGTCTTTCGCACCATTCTATATACACTCTAGAGACTGCTGCTCGTGAAAATCCCAGGAGATCAGCACTTTCTGACATACTCAAACCACCCCGTCTGGCACCAACGATCATCCCGCGGTCAAAGTCACTTCAATCAGATTTCCTACCCCTTCTGATGTTTGGTCTGAACAGCAACTGAACCTCTTGACTATGTCTTTCGTCATTTTCGTGAGGAAAAAAAAACATTTTATAATACCTGCAAAATGTCTGTATTGAGAAAGGACCAGATACAGCAAAGATTTTTAAGTCTAAAGTCTTTTAAGTCTTCTAGTTTACAAAGCATTTATGTAAGATGGTTTATTGTTTCAATAATGAGTAAATGTGTACAATTGACAGACATTTACAGTATTATCGTCTACACACATTTAAAGATAAAGAACACCAACTTAGCTGGACTGGGTCATTCAGTGCTTTCACCTCACGCTAGCTAGAAAACCACTGCATTATTCACCAAAACTGAGGACAAGACAGGCCTCTGCTGCCCCCAGAACTCATTCCATCACCTTTGTTATATAAGGAATTAAAATGGATTTTTGACTTGCCTAAAGTGCAGGCATTGATTAAATATTATTGGAGCGACGTAGGGGCAGGCTGCTATCAAATCAACTGACGATGAAACAAGGAAAGGCAGACGTCACCCCGTGGAGTCCTGAGCACCATTAGACACTGAGGAAGACCCAATATTCCTGCATACAGCTTAACGTCCCTTGTCAGTTAACACAAAATGACACATCTCATTTGAGAAAGGAAGTTACTTGCAAATGCAACAGTTGGTTTGATGGATCACCCTTGCACAGTTACAGTTCACATTGCAAATATGACATGGTGTTTACCCTCCACTGAGAAAAAGTGCTTTTGGTAACATTGCCTGTTAATAATACATTTCATATTCTATTATAATGGATGATAATTTCCAGAACAAAAAGAGAATGAAAGACACTGTATTGCAATGTCAATACCAAGTCTTCCATCTGCTGCCCTCTACCCTGTGCAAGCTGGGAAGAGCGACACACACGTGGTCCATGCTTATGGTCCGTCCCTAAAGGCACAAAGTTGATTTCACCAGGGCATTGTACATAAAGAAGAGGTTCACAATACAAACGTACAAAAGCTACACTGATCAATTCTGGGGATGTCTGTGGCAGAATGCAGGATGTCCCTGAAATCCAGGCACCTGGGCAGTGCTTCAGGGCAGAGCTGCAACCTGGGACAGCACAGTGGCCGAAGCCGGGAAACAAAGCAAACGTGACCGAGAGGTCGGCTGCTGGCAAGCACATTTGACTGGCAGGTGGGGTGGGAGGATTCTTATTTCGTTGGTGAAGAAAGCGGGAAGCGTGAGCTTCAGCCTCCGGGCTCTTCCCAAGTGTCCAAAGTTCATCTGCCGTTGATGTGGTGGCGTCAACAGTCAGGGGCACCACCGCTGTGAAAGGACCAAAACAAAGTGCAGCAGGTAGCGGGTGGCTGAGAACCAATGAGCAGAAGGGGCCATAGACGGAGGGAGGGACTGAACTCCACAGCCACACCCACACATCAAAAAGGACACTAATCTGACTCTGTTTAACTTGCACTTTCACAGCTTATATTTTACACACCTCCTTACTTTTGTTTGTTTCATATACTTTCCATTCAGTATTTAAAAAAAAAAAACAGAATCACAACACACAAACACAACAGAATCACAGCGATGCCGGGGTCCGTGCCACCCAAATCAATTGAACAGAAAGAAAAGGATAGTGACAGACCGAATTATCATAAGAACATAAGAACATATGATGACGAGAACAGGCCATTCGGCCCAACTAAGCTCGCCATTTCTTAATTAAAGAGTATCCAAAACTGCATCAAGTCTAGACTTGAACACAGCAAGGGTCTCTGCCTCAACTACATGGTCTGGCAACCTATTCCATGTATTGATAACTCTTTGTGTAAAATAATATTTCCTTACATCAGTGCGGAACTTACTCTTAACTAGTTTCCATTTATGTCCTCTTGTTTTACAGACTGAACTCACCCTAAAGAATCTATTATAGTTAACCTTATTGATTCCTTTTATAAATTTAAATACCTCAATTAAATCAGCCCTAAGCCTCCTCTCGCTTAGTCTTAATAGGTTAAGTAACTTGAGTCTTTCCTCATAGCTTTTATATTTCATGCCAGGAACTAATTTAGTTGCCCTTCTTTGAACCTTTTCTAAAGCTTCGGTATCTTTTTTATAGTGCGGTGCCCAGAACTGCACACAGTATTCCAGGTGCGGTCTGACTAAGGCATTTTATAATTTCAATATAACCTCTTTAGATTTATACTCAATACTTTTGGCTATATATCCCAGCATCCTGTTGGCCTTTTTTACTGCTACAGCACACTGCCTAGATCCTGTTAAGCTTGGGTCAACCATTACTCCCAAGTCCTTTTCAAATTGAGCACATTCTAGTTTTCTTCCACCCATGAAGTAGTCTTGTCTAAGGTTCTTATTTCCCACATGCAAGACTACATTTATCTAAATTGAAAGTCATCTGCCAGGTATCTGCCCACTTTTGGATGCTGTTTAGGTCTTTCTGTATTACCTCAGTTGATTCTATACTGTTGGCTAGACCCCCTAGTTTTGTGTCATCTGCAAATTTTACTATTTTACTACTAACTTCTGCATCAAGATCATTTATGTATGTAAGAAATAGCAAAGGCCCCAACACCGATCCCTGTAGGACTCCACTTCGTACAGGACCCTGCTCTGATACAATTCCTCCCACAGTTACAGTCTGCTTTCTATTAGACAGCCAACTTCGAACCCACTCGGTGATAGCTCCTGTAATTCCCGCAGATGTCATTTTCAATATGAGTCTCTCATGCGGAACTTTGTCAAATGCCTTTTGAAAGTCCAAATAGATAGAAAATCCGATCAACCGGCAACTCTCGCACAGTTTTGGCCACATTTTGTCCCCTAACTGAAAAACGCTTTCCCTAAATAAGGATTTACTGCCGAGACAGAATTACCAGCTAAAAAGTGCTAAAAGCACCGAGGTGGCTCAGAACAGTCAAAGGCAGAAATCAAGCGCAAGAAATGCCACTTAGCCTAATACAATAAAACTACGATTACAGTTCAGCAGACGCGCTAACACAACCAGAATCAGAATATCCTAAAATCTGACGCTGAAAAATAGTAGAAAAAGGTAAAAAAAAAAAAAAAAAAGTGAGCCGGCTAGTTAGCTAAACTACCCCAATAGCTAGCTAAAGTGTGCTGCTTAATTATTTAAAGATTTGCTCCTGAGAGGGCGAAAAATCACAAAAAACCCCTGCTCGGATAGAGGCGAATTAGCTGCGATGGAGGAAAAAAAGTGGAAAATTCCCTCTCTGTCCCCTAATGGCAACAAAAGATTCAACTTTAAGAGCAGATCAGACCTACCTTATGTAATGGCTAGGTAAATAGCACCAATTTTTATTTTTATCCGATTGAATGTAATAGCACAGAAACCACTCCACAAACACAACACCAACAAACACAGCAGGGACTCGCTAGAGCAATCGAGCAAGACGCCCAATCGAGCCCTTAAACACTTCTTATAAGAAGGGGGACACTACAGTATAAAATCTTTTGTTCTGACCCAGGGACTTATTTTCAAACAATATGGACAGAAGAACTTGCAGTTGAGGGAATAGTTTGAGGAAAGAAAAAGAATCATCTGATAGTCAGTACCTAACAGGACTAGCTTTCAAATTTTTAGACACCTGGCAAACATGCACACATGAATGCATTCTTTTAACCCTTTCAACAGCACTGAGGAACACTTGTGTGAAGGTGTAAAGGGGTAAGAGAGGCAGTTTGGCATTTAGCCTTCACAGGAGGGTGAGATACACACACATTTCTGCATACTGTGAGTGGGCGATACAAACTAGTCGGCTTCACAGCAAGCAGATAAGAGGAGCCTGTTTGTAAATGCATTCCCCTGATCACCTGAGCCCACACAACCCCCCCAAATCCACACAGGCGTCTGAGGGGGGTGAAAAGTGGTCCTCTCTACAAAGACACAAGGCACTGAGGCTGACAGAGAGAGAGGACAGACGAATCAAACGGCAACGTTGGCCTGGTTTGCAGTAGGCCTTAAACACACCTCAGCGGCAAACCTGTGTGTTATTCCTGAGGTATTCTAACAGTCAGTGGCGTCGTTAGCCCTGGGCATCCGAGGCTACAGCCTCGAAAGTTTCATGAATAGCCCCTGATTTCAATTTTTTTTTAACAGAAATAAGAATAATAAAAAAAATAGCCCCGGATATATTCATCTGTCATTCCGATCATGCAGTAAAGCCCTGGACAATAATACGATATCGTTGATCAAAAAAGCAACACAGGTACGTTTTGAGTCCTCTGTGTGTCATTCAAGCAGCAGATCTACTTCACACTACTTGGCACGCGCGCATTTTCTGCACCTCTGTCAGCTCATCCGCGGCCTGAGGGGGCCAGGGATGCCGGCATTTTTCTTGGTGATAGTAGACATCCTTGTGCAGCTGGGTAGTGGACTTTTTAACAAATAGGCCCCAGTCCGTCAGAATCCACAACATCTCATCCACATCCTCCATCTCATCCTCCCCCATCATGGGGCCCTCCTCCTATGGGATACGCCAGCACTGTCAGTCCAACAGTGGGCCTCTAAAAACAACTGCTCAGTGGTGAGCGCCCAGCCAACAGCACCACCGCAGAGGAATCGAGGTGCACGGGCCCGGTAAATGCAGTCACACGCACGTACACTGACCTCCGCAGTCGTACACAGAAAATGGCTGGTGGCATTGGTGTAATCTGACTGCTCGATCATACCCTACAGGAAAAGAATCATGTCATGTGTGTCCTCAGATGCCTTATTCAGCCCAGCAACCCTGGCCTCTCATCCCCGTCCCCATGACTGGTGGAAATTTTGCATACATTATGTTAGCTATACAATCAAATTGTTCTGCAAATTTCAGTCACAACCCACAGCCTTATTGCACTCATCCTTTTACATTTACTTTCATTTATTTGACAGACACTGTCATCCAAAGTGACTTACAGGTGAGGCAGAGCACAACAAAAGCAAAAAAACCATAAGGAGTCAACAATAGCAAAAGAACTGCCTGACCAGTTCTCAATGGCTGGCCAGACAAGGTACCAGCTAGCTGGTAGGGATAACCAGTGCCTTAAAGCATTCCATTACATTTTTCATCATTTCGAGACATGAGAAATTCTTTCAGGTGGTAGTTTTTCAGCTGCTCGGGTGAGAGCGGAAGAGCTGTGTCTTCTGAAGACAGAGAGGGACTCGGCAGAACGGGTGAAGTGTGGAAGTTCATTCCACCATCGGGGGAGAAAGTTCCGGATAGTGATTTTGCGCCACGATGCGACGGGACCACCAGACACCGTTCACTAGCAAAGCGCAGCGTAGGCTTGTAGTAGTGAGTCCAGGTAGCTAGGTGCAGCTTTTTTGCTCATCCTGTACGCAAGCATCAAGGCCTTGAACACGATGCGGGCAGCTACAGGGAGCCAGTGGAGCAGGACAAAGAGAGGTGTAACATCAGCCCTCTTTGGTTGTGCAACCCACTATGGCTAGGTACACGTCTAGGTTCTACGCAGGAGGAAAAGACTTGACCCCGTGTTTAAAGTATTAGGTGTTATTTTTTATTTATTTTACCCGAATAGTCAATTGTGAAATGTTATGAGGCATGAAGATATCAATGTATGACATTGGACTGTGTCAATTTAGGTTTAAAATAAACTGAAATGGATTAGATGAAACAAAACAAATCCTATTCCAAATCAAACAGGTACAATACAAAACTACTAAGATACAGAATATGAATGATTAAAATAATAATGCATTGGGAAGTAACTGGGTGCACCCTTACAAACAAACAGTGTGAGTATACAAGTATAAGTGTGTGTGTGTATGAGTCTGTGTCTGCATTTTAATGTGTACTCATTTAAAGTGTAAAAGTTAATGGAAAAAAAAAGTTGTACAAAAGCGCCATCTGGTGGAGAAAATACGGAGATGCACCATTCATATTTCAAAGGGGATTTTAAAAGCGAAATGACTCCAATTTTTTTAAAACGTTTAAAAACGTTTATTTGAGAGTTTGTGTGTGTCTGTCTGGGCGATTGTGTGTCTTCAAACATACACATTTAAATTAAAACAGCACGATAAAACTGAAAAAATATGAATATGCGCCATTTATTGGAGCTAGACCATTCATATTTTAATGGGGGTTTAAAAGTCAAAATGTCTGCAATTTTTTAAATGTTTTAAAATTCTGTTGGGATTGTGTGTGTGTTTGTGTGCTTCTGCGTCTGTTTGTGCGTTTTAAAGTTTAAATGTGTACTCATTTAAAGTGTAAAAGTTAATGGAAAAAAAAAAGTTGTACCAGCGCCATCTGGTGGACAAAATACGGAGCTACACCATTCATATTTTAATGGTGATTTCAAAGGCAAAATGACTGCACCAATTGTACCAGCGCCATCTGGTGGACAAAATACGGAGCTACACCATTCATATTTTAAAGGTGATTTGAAAGGCAAAATGACTGCAATTTTCTAAATGTTTAAAACACGTTCATGTGAGAGTGTGTGTGTGTGTGTGAGTGTGCGTGTATTGTTGTGTTTCAAAATGTACTGATTTTAAGTGTGAAACTTGATAACGTTTAAAAATGTGCAGGCATTTTGCCTTGAAAATCCCCTTTCAAATATGAAAGGTGTAGCTTTATATTTTGTCCAGCAGATGGCGCAAATTGACAGTTTTTATCACTTTAGACACGTTTTACACTTAAAGTAGGTACACTTTAAAAACTGTGCAATCACAAAGACACACACACAGGAAAAACGCACACACACACACACACACACACACACACACGCAATTATTTTTAAACGTTTAAAAATTTGCAGTCATTTTGCCTTGAAAATCCCCTTTCAAATATGAATGGTGTAACGTTATATTTTGTCCACCAGATGGCGCAAATTTACAGTTTTAACCGTTTTATTACATTTTACACTTTAAGTAAGAACACTTTAAAAACTGCGCAATCACAAAGACACACACACAGGAAAAACGCACACACACACACACATACACACACACACACACACACACACACACAATTATTTTTAAACGTTTAAAAATGTGCAGTCATTTTGCCTTGAAAATCCCCTTTCAAATATGAATGGTGTAACGTTATATTTTGTCCACCAGATGGCGCAAACTGACAGTTTTAACCGTTTTATTACATTTTACTACTTAAATGAATACACTTTAAAACACAAAAACATACACAGACAGAGGCTCACTCACACTCACACACACATGCACAGTCTAACACGCATACAAACACACGTGTGCACATACACACACTCACATGCATACGCACGCGCACAACCAGTCTCACATATATACACACACACACTCGCATACACACAAGCACATGCGCGCACACACACACACACACACACAAGCACAGTCTAACACGCATACAAACACACGCACACACACACAGTCACACATGCATACGCACGCGCACAACCAGTCTCACGGATACACACACACACACACACACACACAAACACACACGCACACACACACGCATGAACACATGCTCGCACGTCACGGGCCTGCCGATTCCTCCTCCACAACATCAGGAGGATTCGTCCGTTCCTGACAACATACGCCCTGCAGCTCCTTATCCAGGCCACAGTTCTCCCTCGACTGGACTACTGCAACGCTCTCCTCGCAGGCCTCCCAGCATGCACCACCCAGCCTCTCCAGCTCATCCAGAATGCAGCTGCCCGACTGATCTTCAACCTCCCCAAATTCTCCCATGTTACTCCCCTGCTGAAATCCCTCCACTGGCTTCCTGTCGCTGCCAGGATCAGATTCAAGACC
>NC_050599.1:30829-113329 GCF_013368585.1 Megalops cyprinoides
TGCCTACCAGGTTAACCCTTAAGACAGAGACGGGCACCAGAGGGATAGAGTCTCCTCTCCAGCTATCATCCATCCAGAGAAAGGACCAGAGCCCGGGACCCAGGATCCCCAAGAGCCTGAGCCAGCCGCAAATGGATCACTGCCACCCAGACCCCCAGCCCAAGAAGACTGTTCGTTAACACCACAAGGTATCCCAGTCTGCTTAACCAGGGACCGAAAAGGTTCCTGGGTGGGGTCCTCTCCCAGCGGATAGCTTCCCTACCTGTTCCAGCAGAGTATTCCCCAGACACTGGAACCCTTTGGGAAGATATCAAGCTTCTACTGGGTGGGTCCCCTGTTTGGTCAGATGATTACCATTGCTTCTTCAGCTTGAAACCACCTTCGTTCTTGTTTTCCAGCCTTGAGAATATCTGCTGTCATGTAGACTGGATTTTGTTTGTTCCCAGGTTGGTAGATTCCCTGAGGCCATGGTTCGGTACGTACTTCCCGAGGATGGTTGGCTTTTTTGTCCTTCGTTCAAAAATGATATTGTCTTTGAGAGGAGTAATTATACTTTCAAATGCAAAAAAACGTACATTTTTATCTTTAATCGTTCCCGAGATATTGATCTTCAAAGTTTCAATAAGGTCCTTATTCAAATTTTCAGCTCATTATTCCATGTTGATATGGGTGTGGTGTAGCTCTTCCTTCCTTCTGTCTGACTGGGGGTTCTGTCTGCAGTCATGCACTTGCCTTTTGGCTTGGCTTGGCTTGGGTTGGTGGATTATGGGCCCCTGCACCCTCCTGGCCCACGATTGTGGGGGGAGTTTTATCCCCCCCTAGTGCCTGTCTCTATCTCTTGCGGCTGTTCTGGGGGGAAACACACCAGAGCAGGCCCCACAGAAGAGACCCTTTCGCAGGCTCTACTCGAGGGGTTGGGTAACCTTGCGGTGTTAACAAAGATCGCTTGAGTAGAGCAAGGTAAGTATCCAGCCCCCCTGGGTCCACTTGGACAGCACGCAGGGAAGGTGGTCTGGGGCCTACAGACCTTAAATGGTGGCCCAGTCTTCTACTGGTGGCTAGCACCACTCACGCACCGGACCATTGTGCACTACACACGTGAATTTGACCAGCCAAAAAACCTTTATTTGGGCTTATTCAAAAACTCACCACCCCTAAACCATCGCGTTCCCTGAGATCCGGAAGATGGACGGAAGAGGATATGACAAGTTAGAATAAACCTTTTTATGAAATACTGACAAAATGAAACAACTAAAAAATACCAGATGGCAAAAATGGTCTTCTTAATCTTCGCTAAAACTCTAAAAAAAAAATGAAAATAACTCACCCAGAGATAAGATACTTAAAAAATAAGATTCGGACAAAACAATTAAACCTTTAGAAACAGGCATCCTGGAACCCTGAAAAAGAGATTGATAAAATAAAAAATTCTTTTTCTAAAAAAAAGCAAAACCCTTACGGAAGGAGTATAACACATTCAATAAACAGGCATTGGGATAACACATTCAATAAACAGGCATTGGGATAAAACAATCAAAACCAGAAAAACAGCAGACAAACCAAGACAACAAACAAAAAAAACAATTGGACATGGGACACAAGTCGAGGCTTGATTTCCCTTGGCTGGCCACCTCAGAGGAGGGTGTATAGTGTCTAAAGGCTGAAACGCCCGATGATCCTGAGGTACACTATTGATGATGTGTCCTAAAATTTAGTAAAAATTTGCACATCTAAAACAGTAAATGGGCCCAAAAATTTAATAAGGAAAACTAAAAGCAAAAATTACTGGAACAAATATACGGCTGGAACACTGGACGATCCTCAACAATATGGAAAACATTTGATACCTTGAAAGGAAAGGATAATAAACAGTACCTAAATGTGGCACCCGTTCGACCTCCAGGCTTCTTAGACAGTCTTAGACATCCGGCGGGATGCGTGCTCACCTGGGGAGATTCGCTCAGGTGGTTGTTTTGGTCGACTGTCCAGGAGAGGCCTTGGCGGGGCGTTCGCTTGTTCGCTCACCTTAACTGGCTTAACTTGTTCATCCGTTGCTCTGGCGGGGGACTCCCTGGGGCACTCCGGTCTTCGTCTGTCGGGTCTGTTCACTGGCCTCGGTCGTTTCCCCCTTCGTCCGTCTGCTCGTCTGCTCCTTGGGATTACTACATAGTAAAATAAAAAAATAAAAATAAAAATAAAAGCAATAAATCTAAATTAAAATCTCGCGCCTGTTCATCCTCCGGGCTTCTTGCAGTGGTATGGAGGCCGAATGGGCGATCGAGACATTCCAAGCCAGGCATGGAGGGTGACCTGCTAAGCTTGCGGCCTCACTCCTCACCTCTGCTCTTCCCATGTAACGTCCTCCCGCCGACGTGGGGAGCTTGTTTGGCACCTATGGGGCGAGACTATAAATAGACAATAGGTACAAATAGAAAATTAGCCTTAAAAGAGAAGACTTACCTGCTAAAGGAAACAAATATCCAGGATCCACTACTTGGAAGGAGATACAGGATCACCTGAAGAAACAAGAAGAATTAATTAAAAAAATGGAACTGATGGAAAATTAAAACATTCAGATTATAACGAAAAAGGCAGAGGAAATTGGGACAGGTGCACAGCTTAACATGCGTCGGCCCATTCCCTGCCTTTGATCTTCCATTTCAACTGCATGGTCTTGAAACACTAATGCGGGGGGGTCATCGGATAATTTCCAAAAACCTAACCCTAACCCTAACCCTAACCCTAATGCACACAAATCTAGTTATAAGTGAAATTGACATAAAGTGCTGAACATAGTGCACCTCCCTGATGCTGACGGCTGACGCAGAGCAGGGCTTGGCTTGGTTAGTGCTTACATGGGGCCAGTAGGGGAGTCAGGGACAGGGACACTGTGCTGTAGGAGGCGTTGTCTTTCAGATGAGACATTAGAGTGAGAGTGATGTCCTGACTCTGGTCATTGAACGCTTCTTGCAAACAGCAGAGGGTTCCGAAGTGTTCCGGTTAAATTCCCATTCAGTCTCTTTCACTGTGGGCATCTAATAATCTCCAAATAATCCCCTCCCTGTCTATCTAAGGTGATGTGGGGTGAATGTTCTGGCACAAAACAGCTGCCGTGCAGCATGCAGCATGCAGGTGGGTCTACACAGAAGTGTTCCCCACTCCACTGAAGACACTTTGAGAACCACGGAAGGGGCTATATAAATGTAAATAAATGTAATCTGTTGTTAGTGTTGTTGTTATCATTAGTATTATTCAGCGGGAACTGATGAACCAGGAACCTCGGCTACAATTTGGGAAAAAATAAATTATCACCCAGATCAGGGCAGGTTTCAGACAGAAAGATGAGAGGACTGCATACACTTTGCAGCAAAAGTGAGCGAGAGTGCACACTTTCTCCAGGTTACATTGTGATGGTTTCAGGGATTAAGACTGTAGTGTTTGAATAACTGAAAACATCACTATTGCTGGGTTGTGAGTTAATGAGTGTCATTTTTCCTTTGCACAAAAAGCTCTTGTTGAAGTTAGAAAAATGTATCTGTATGAACACACACTGAACAAATATACATATATATAGCCAGATGGTGGCAGCAGACGTGCAAACCTTTCATTCCTGCCCACTATGTGTTACTTCACTCTTCCTTGAAAAAGCATCTAAATGATTTAAACAAGGTCATGGTAAGAAGCATGACTGGCTGTGATACCTTTGTGTAACATGAGATCACAGAAAAGTCACATGGTATACAATGTATTTTTTAAAAATAGTATTAAGTTATGTTGCACAAAATGTCAAAATAATGACAACTAAAGAAAAATAAATTGGTATAATATTGTACTACTGATACTGGCAATAGCAACCTTTGGTATATCTATAAAATATTGTCTACTGCCGCACTAATACATTCGAATAATGTTCAATCATTTTGATCATCTTGCAATAGTTATATTTTTATACGTATTTACTTTCATATCATTGCATTGCCTAAACCTTTATATTCATACAGCAATTTGTTTCTTAGCAGATACTTTATCTCTTTTTTTATTTCTGTCTCATCAAATAGAGACCAGAAATAACACTCAAAGGGACTAATGTAGAGTCCTTTTACATTTTTAGCAGAAAACTAATGTGGATTCACAAGCAAAAAGGCATCAATCCCTGTAAGTTATTTATGTGCTTGTGAGATAGCATCTGCTTTGTACCTATAAGATGCAACATCACATTAGTCAGCTCCTTTTCTCACTTTTTTGTCACTCTCCATCCCTCCCTCTCTCTTTCACTTTCACACTGATCTAAGGTCAGAGCTCTGCTGACAGTCACAAACTGAACCAGTCCCTCCACCTGGAAAGTGGATGTAATGTTTGGGGGTGGAGTAAAGGTCTCATCCTGGTTAGATTCATTTTTGTTTTTTGTGGTATGGAATGTGCGTGACTGTGACCATTTCCTAAGATGCAAGGTTACTGTTTAGAAAGTGAACATTCCACATTCCTTTCTGCTCATTATATGTAATTATAATAGAATTTACTTCATTTCAAACCGTGCCACTTAGTTCCCTAAACAGTTAGAAAATAAGTGGTTGGTTCTCTTCTAAAGCAGAGTTAGATGCTGAAAAAATTCTGATTTGTTTCTACTCTATTGCTGGCTGGTTACTTTAGTGTCATGACATTGAAGGACATTCCCTAACTGATTTTTCCTGGAATTGCTAGTTAAATACACAAGTGAATCAGGTTTAACACAGAATTCTCATTGATTTTGGCTGGATGGCTGTTTCTTTGTTCATTCTCCAATACTGACAGTTCTATGAAATGTTTATATATTTGTTACATTACACATACTACATGCACACTTCCTAAGATGACCATATTCATATGCTATTTGAAGTATATGTTTCTCTTCAAAGTGTGGCTGTTATACTGTTAATATAAGTAAAGGTGTGGTTGATTGGGGGGGTTCCTTCTGCACCTGCTGTGAATGAATAATTTAAGAGTGTGTTTGCACATGTTGACTGAAGACAACTCTTGCACAACAGCCTTTGTATCTGCTGTGTCACTGTGTTGCAGCCCTGTAGCAAGGATCCCACTGTTTCGTCAGGACATGAACCCTCTCAGCTGTAAGGGCTGAATGTGTGTAATTGATTTAATTCAACTGTTATGAGGTGGTGGACACTGAGACATTTTTGAATTAGAATCACAAGTACCTGAGGATCTAAAATGTGAAAGGGAGTGGCAGGAGTGTGAGAACTTTCTCAACAGGTCGTCCACCTGCACCTCCCGCCTGGATTCCTGGTGGTTTGCATTTGACTTATTTCCAGGAGTTATCCAAGGGGTTACATGTCAGCAGCAATCATGGTAAGAGTGCGTTTTGTGTTCTGGTTTATTTTATAATTACACGCTGTTATGATCAGGGCTGAAGTACCTAACAGTTTCTGTTCATCATGTTTGAACTTGTGAAAACAGGAACAGGGTGTGGAATCTAAAGTTCACAAGAAGTATTTACAGTTTTTTTTGCCAAATGTTTTTAGAAGCTCTGGTGCTATTTCATATGTCATACAGCATTTCTTTCTGTTTGCTTTTCTAAAGGGAATGTGGTTAAACTAAATTACTACTATGGTGTGTGCTTCTGGGCTTGCAAGTCAGGTTTTGGTATGGGCTTAGATTTTCAGTTATACAAACAGCAACAGCACAGTTCTTGCTGTCTCTGTCAGGCAGATTTCCCTACTTGTGGTTTTGACATCCATACGTCTATTTGTCCTCAAATGGATATTTAGTTAATAAATAAAAAATATATAATCTAAATGCAGGTTTCGATCTTAAAATTCTAGTTTGCAGTCTAGAATGTTGCCATATGAGTTTTCAATTAATTGCGCTGATTTAATTAATTACAAAATAATTATTTAGTATCAGTATCATGATTACGCAGTGGTCTGGAAATACCGCAAATGGACACGAACCTCGCAAGCCAATGCTGTAGCGCAGTCAAGCCTCGCGAGAATTCAAACACTCTGCCAGTACTGCAACGTCATTACCCAGGTATGCTTACCTGGTATTTAGGCGCGAGGCTTCAGGAACGCGCCTCTCTGCAGAAGGTAACGAATCCGTCCTGCGTACAGGGCTCAAATTACACTGAATGTGTCTTCCGTGCGGAGATGGTGAACTTAATATCGCTCAAACAGACATCGTGTTGCGACACTTTAAGACCAATTTGTGCTCTTCAGCAATAAAGTATTGCGTTATAACATGCCTGTCTGGAATAAGAAATCAGCCTGGAAATACCGTCAACTTTTGGAAGATAAATGACGTGCGATGCTCTGCTCAAAGCAGCTGAACGAAAAAGTTTGGAGATTATTGTGAGTACATTTTTTATATAATTTAATTGTATATCTCTTAAACCTATCTGAAATGTACCGTAAACCCCTGCTGGAGTTATTTGTTTGGGGTTTATCTGGTATTGTTTTTTGGAGCGCTGTGTGCTTGCATATGTGTCGTTATGCAACCCATTGATGTGCACTATTTCATACCGATGCATATAAGTGTAATTCATGGGGGTAATTTGTGTGTAATTATCTTCAACATTTTTATCAGGCGTTAGGATGTTTATTGCCTCGATGAAATGACGTTGGTATTTGTACGGGTTATGCATTTTACCTTTCCTCTGTCTCTCGGCAGATTATTTCATATTTGAAATCATTTATCTGAAAACACTTATTAAAGACACTTAAATTTCTGAGGGAAGTCAAAGGTTGGAAAGTTTGCTAAAGACTGGTTAGTGTTTTAATTTTTTTTCTCATCATCATTTTTGTCTCATCAGTGCTTAAAATAAGCTCATTTTCTTAGAGCTTGTTTTGATGTATTACAATTCACGGCAGTTATGACTTGTTCAAAATATAATATGGAAAAAATAGGTGATTTGTGTTACTGCACATTCAGTAGTTCTTGTGTATATGTAAAGATACATATTCAAAGGGATAAAATAATAATTTCCTTTCTCCTGCAGTCACAGAGCATAGAAGAGGAGACCAAAGTGTTGAAGCACAGTGGAGGTTTATTCTGTCCTAGCAGAGGAAGGAGCAGCTCTGGGACTGAATGTTTGTCTGACCCAAACAAGGATATATTCCCTTCTTGTGACAGAACCCCTCCTCTCTCAGACAGAGGGGGTCTCAAGACTGCTGTAAGGGGCTGTGGGGAGGAGGCAAAGCAAGCTGGAGTCTGTTGGTCTGGCCTGCGGACACAGTGCCAGTTCAGTGCCAGAGGCAATAGCTCAGCTGCAGAGAGAGGAAACACAGACTCTGCAAATAGCAACAGGAGTGGGACTAGCAGCCTTCGAGAGGTAGGAGCAATCAGCAGCAAAGGTGGGAGCCCCAAAGAGGACAGGAATGCTAAACATCTGAACACTGTCTCCTCTCCCTCTGCTGCCAAGGGATCAGTGTTTGGGTCTGACTGTGCAGTGAACAGTCAGAGGCTGCAAGTTTACCTGGATGAGACAAGTGAGGTCAGTGGCACAGAGGCCAGTAGGAGTCAGCACGTCACCCAGACTACAGCAAACAAACACTTCCAGGCCATCTCTAAGACTGTCTTACCAAAACCTTTCAAAAGTGGTTCCTCCAGTTACAAGTTAAATGAGTTCAAAAAGATATCTTTGAGACCCATCATTGGGGGTGAAGACCATTGTGCTACTCTCATCAGAGATTCTCTTGAGTCACATTCAAGAGTCACGCCATCTTCTGCTGAGGACGAAGACAACGTAACTATGGGACGGAAAAATTCAGGGAGGAGGCGGTCCCGGAAGAACTCCCAGGGGGACAGGGGCAGCTCAAGAGAGAGCACGCCATCGAAAGGCCCCTCTGCAGAGGGGGCCTCATCTGAGCCAGAAATCCTGCACCTGGGGGAGGAGCCTGCAGGTGCCCAGGGCTTAAATTCACCTGTGCATGCAACATACGTGTCTGTTGCTGAAGATGCTGGTACTCTAGAAGGAAGCTCTTCCTCTTGCCCCCAGTCAGACGCTTGCAGCAGAACCCCCGGGGCTGGAGGAGGCCATGCCACCGAGGAGCAGCAGCCCAGTGGAGTCGCGAACCTGGACCTGCTGGAGCGACGCACCGAGACGCCAGAATCCAAGCGCAGGAGCATAAAGGTGTCACACGCAGAAAAGTTCTTCGCTAAGAAGGTGATTGTAAACTCAGACCCAAGCCCAGAGGGGGATGAGCACTTTGGGGAGGGCTTCAAGAAAAGCTCAGGTGACCATGACGATAGGACAAAGCCCACCCTGAGTGCAGAGATAGAACTGTGAGTATGAAATTATAATTTTTCCATTTAACTTGATAGAGCCTGTTGATTTAGACCAGTTGTCTGGGTCTGAATTCAAAATTTGAACAGTCAAATGAAAATTGAGGTACTTTTTATGTTTATGTTTATGTTTATATTCATACATTTCCCATGTAGTAGTACTCTTGGTACTCACTCTATTACCCAAAATCTACCCATTCCATTGTAACCTGATGATTGCAAGGGGAGCACGTTATTCTGAGGGATTAAACTCAAGTGTTGAAAGTTTAGTTTAAAAAAAAACACACTCTTACATGATGCCTCATAAGTGCTCAAAGCAATTTACCTTTATTTATGTTACTAATGAATGGACATTATGCATTTTGCATTTTGCAAAACAAATCAGATCATGAGGAGATAAATAGGAGTGTCAGCTGTAAGACATCAGTTTATACATTTTATATATATAACATTAACATAGTCATTAACTGAAAAATACTTGCATTTGGAAGTAACTACATCACAGTTAAAAAGGAGTCTATACATGTTTCATATTAATGTCACTACTAATTACCAATATGTTTCTGCTATAAAAGATTTTAAACTCAACATGTGAATACATGAGTTTCTAAAGCAACATGAGTCAGTAACAGAAATGGGAAAATTATTTCATTTGTTATGGGACACAGTGTCGAATCGTGACAGCATACTCCAAACAAAAACTTCACAAGCTGAGTTTCACCAACAGGGACAGTTAGACACTTATTTGTGAAATATCCCCCTAGAAACAGTTCAAAACTTGTATAACAACATTCCAAGAAGGACTGAAGCTGTTCTGAAGGCAAAGGGCAACCCAACACCTTATTAGTTAATAAATATTCATATATTGTTTGGTGTAATCAGTCTGTAGATAAATCTGACAGTAATGGACTGTCTTTAACATCTAATGGATAACCTTAACATCTTATGCCTGTATTTCATGCAGTCCACCACATGTGAAACAAGCAAATGAAGAAGTCAAGCCCATCCAAGCCACCAGCAAGATCGCAGATAAGATTAGTCTGTTTGAGGGAAAGGCAGCTAAGCAGCCCAGCGTGAGTTACCGTGGCACACAGAATGTGGATGGAGCCCCAAAGTCACCCAGGAAATTTGAACCTAAGGGGACGGTGAAAGTAAACAGGGGTTTCCCAAACACTGGAGTAGTAGGAAGGAGCCGTCAATTGACTGATAGTGACAGTGCTAATGATGGGGGTTCAGGGTTCAGAGGTCATGGGATAGCAGTTGTGTCAGACCATCTTAATAAGACAGGGAAGTTAAAGGATGCAGTCAAACCAAACTCAGCATCATCTTTAGAACCAAAGAGCACAAAGGTCAGGGAATGTGTGAAGAACTTTTTGGACCAGGTGGAGGGGAGAACTGATGCTGTTGCTGGTGACAATCCAATAGGTAATGCTCAAATTAGTGATGTTCTCGTCATCCCTACTTTGGGCAAAGTCCCTGTCACAGGAAAGTGCAGAATCCCCAGAAAGAAATTGTCAGAAGAGATATTGACATCATCACCACTGGAAGCGCCATCTGTATCCCAAGGTGATGCGACTGATCTGAAGATGCATGGTGAAAAGACCTCTGAACCAAAGCACCCCGCTGTGAAAGACATGCTGCTTCTCTCTCTGTCTATGAATGCCCCCAAACCATCTAACAAACTGAAGATGTTAGGCTCTCCCAACCAAACCCCAGGGGCTGATCAATCCAAGGAAGCATCCCCAAACAAAGGGTCTGGCAGGTCAGGCTCCAAGTCTAAGAGGCGGAAGAGTAAGGAGGGTACCAGGTCTGTGAGCGCCAGCAGGGACAGCAATGGATCCAAGATTACTACTGCATCTGAACCGGACTCAAAGACTGTTACAGCTCCTCAACCAGACACAAAGATTGTTACAACACCCAAACAAAAATCAAAGTCTATTACAGTGCCTGAGGTGGAACCTAAGATTATTACAGAATTTGAGCCAGAATCAAAGGATATTACAATACCTGAGGTAGAGTCAAACAGGATTATTGTTTCTGACATAAACACTGTTATAGCACCTGAGGCAAAATCAGAGACCATTGCAGAACCCAAACACAATTCAAAGACAATTACAGCACCTCTGCTGGACCCAAAGTTTGGCACACTACCTGAATTAGGATCGAAGGCCATTAAAGCACCTGCTGCCCCTTTGCCTGACTCTGCGGAAGGAGGGGGTATTCAAAGTCAAGTGCTTAAGAGTCAGCTACCAAAGAATGTATTACCCAATTCTATAAAAGAGCTTGGTGTTCTGTCCGGAAATGACCCTAGCATCAGTAAAGGTAAACCCAAAAGCAGAGTAATGAAACCTGAAGATGTATTCTGTCCAGCACATGACATGATAGAAGCGGTGGCAAAGATTGCAGGAGGAATGTCACCGACTGAACCAAGAAGCCTGGTAGAGAAGGGCCCTTCTGATGTGATTCAAGAAGGAAGTAGATTGCTTTCAGAAACCCAGCCCTCTTACTTGAAAAACAATCAAGATGAAATTGTTCTACCAGGCAACGAGCAATTGTCATGCTCTCTACTAAAGAGCTGTGAGGTGGGACAGCCTATGAAATCAGAATTTCAGTCAGAAACTGCCATTGCACACTTGGAGAAGACTCAGAAAAATAAGGTTATATCTGCCAGCCAATCACAGGAGGAGGAACAGGAAAAGCCACAGAGGCCATCCAATGGAAGCTCAATGCAAAGTGAGCATACAGTTGCACCACCCATATCATCACCACTTCCTGCCGCTGTACAAAGTAGCATTTATATTGAAGCAAAGACAAGGGAAGAGGTGCCAAGTCAATCAGGAAGTACCTCAACAGATGCCGTGCCATTTCAACATGAGTTTCATCCTACCACTGTGTCGAAGACAGCTCAACAGAAAGCCTTTGTTCTCCCTGACCCAGTTAATGGTTCAAAAATAGTATCAGATCCTGTCACTCAGTTCTGTCCTGGAAGCAAAAGCCCTCTGCCCCGTAACAGCCTTTCAGTTAGGCGAGATGCTCCCTCCAGCTGGCTCGATGTGGACCTGAGTTTTAAGCAGAAACAGAAGAGCTCCAAGACTGAGCTGAGCTCTTCCATCAGTGAGAACAGTCTTTTGGACACATCGGATGAGTTTAAGGACTTCATTGAGAACATTAAGAAGCTGGGGGCACCTTTCTCCCTGCCTCTGAGAAGGCACAGTCACCTCAAGGCTCCCTCACCTCCATTTGCTATGCCAGCCATAAAGGAAGACCATTTTGAAAAGACTTTTGATCCAAAGGAATTCCAATTTGGGCTGAGGAAAAATACAGGACTGAAAGGCCCATTACCTGGAATGATGGTGAAGCTTCAGAGCACAGATGCAAAAAGCCAGCTGAAGCCCAAACGGGCAAGTGCTGAAGAGAGGAGTATGCTTTTCAAATCTCTCCAGACTCCCTCCAGACTCCTCCGGGAGAAACATAAGCTCCAAGATAAACAGCGGGAGGAGACAGAGAGAGATGAGCCCAGTCCTGTCCAGTCACGCCTGGGAAGGAGCTCTGTCTTCTCCAGTCTGATGAGCTCCTCCTCCAAGACAAAGCAGCCTGATGATCAGACAGACTCCACCCTGACTAATAATGAATCCTCCAGTGAGGTCCTGGAGTCTTCCCTCCCAGCATCTCTGACTTTAGCTATCCATGCTCACTCTGGGATGGACAGGGATTCCACCGCTCAGCCTGCTGCCCCAGGTCCCTCATCATCTCCGATCCCATCCTTCTCAGATGTCAAGCCAGCCAATTACTTGGAGAAAAACCTTCAACAAGAGCTGGAGAAAGTTGAACTGGGCCCAGGAAGTGACCTGTTGAACTCGAAGGTTGTCTTTCTTATTCTTCTTATTCTTCTCTTTATAAGAACAAAAAATTGGAAAAACTTTCACCAGCAGGAAAACTTAGTCCCACAAAAACACAACTGGTGTAGAAGGGAAAGCATGAGAGCTGTCCTAGTTTTTGATCATATTTATTAACTGTTTATTAACTTATTAACTTGTTTTTCTAACACAGATCCAGTCTGAGGAGATGGCTAGGAGTGGTGCTCATCTGCACATGCACCAGCTCAGTTCTCCTATACCAGGCGGAATGGACGTGAGGATTGGGGCAGACGTTCACATGATAGATAAACAGTGCCCAACTCAGCCCAACCCAACCAGCCTGTTGGAAGCCCGGGGACTTCAGCATAGTTTTTCAAAAGTGCATGGTGAAGTGAGTGTAATGCTCTGAATGGTTTACAGTGTTATTAGCAGAGCTTCAGATAATTAGTATTGAGACTTTTTTTGTATTTGTCTTTTACCCCCAAAACTGTACCAAGCAGGCATGTAATCAACCAGAGCTGGCTCTTATTACTTCGATAAATAAATGCATCTTGCTCCAGAAGTAGCTTTACATCCATACATCAGATGAAGTGAAATATTTAAATAGTGAAGAAGTGCTTATGCTCAAAAAGGATTAAGATGCTTAGTGTACTTCAGTTATGTTACCAGACACTCACCTGTGTTACCAGACCCAAACAAGACCCAATCATAATAACTAATTTTACACAGTTTCCAGCAAATTCTTAAAGCTCACAACGTGCATTCAGTGACATGGAAAATGTGTTGTGTTTATTACAGTCACTGCCTAGGAAAGGATTCCACAAACGGCCAGGAAAGGTGGGCCAATTATCTGAGATCCTTGTTTGATGAGGTGAAACTCTTACCTGTTACTTCTCTTTGCCGGGGCAAAGAGGCACTTGATATTGATGGACACAGACAGCAAGCACAGCACTCTCAGTAGGGGTGTGTTGAGGAACCTCAGTCACTCCAAAAGTGGCATAACTCTACTGTTCAGGTTTATATCATGCTGTGTAATGTTGCAATGAGGGAAATGAAGAAGCCAAAGACTGATATCCCCATGTAGAAATAGAATTCCAATGCCATGCATTTGATGACTGAGGTCACTCATTAGGTGGTTCCCACCCCATGTCTCCTCCTGCCTCTGCAGATTGTCATTCATCAGCATGCTCAGTTTGGTGGTGAGGTGTTTGAGATCTTCACAGACATGCCAGATGCCACCTCATTGAAACTGTCACCTGTGATCTCTGTCCGAGTGGTGAGAGGATGGTAAGTCAAAGGGTATCACCTGTTTTGTTTTCTAAAGATTACAAACTCACATCTCACTCACACTACACTCCTAACAGTGTATCATGATTTGATTCAATTTTTATAAGTAATTGTTTTTTTCAGCAGAATAATTTTTATGAAATTTTATTACACATTTCCTGAACTTTCCAGACATTTAAAGTAGAAAAGAAAAGGAAGAAAGGGAAGTGCTCAATACATGTGCCTTGAATGTGAGCAACCTCGCTAACCAAAGGAATGAACAAGAGAACTGTGTGCACCATTTCACAGAAAAATTCCAGTCACTACTGTTAAAGTAAAGTTGGACAGGAGATAATTGGTTCTGTTTGAGTGATTTAAAATTACAGTTACAGCATTGGAAAACAGTGATTTCCTCCACAGCTTTAGTTGAGGTGTTGTCTGCAAAGGTCTTCTCCGTATTGCTGGGGACTGCCTTGTGTGATTCACAAAGGAACTGCTCTCTGTTCTTCCTGTACACAAAATATAAGATGCAGACAAGATTCACATGAAAACTCTGTTGGCTGTTTTTCAAGCTAAAGTTCCTAAACCAGAGTCTCAGGATTGTTTGAACTTGTTTGTCATTTTTAGTGTGTTTGGGTCATTTTGTGAGAGCTAGAAGGAACAGCCTGGGAACAGTCAAATAAATGGTGAAAGATAATGATAATAGAAAGATAAATGGTGGTGTTCAGGAATTCCCTCAGCTCATTTGAAGTGTTTTGCCAGCCTTGCACTTGACACCTTGCTCCCAAATCAGAAAAGAGATTTTTTTGCTGTAAAAGTCTAAATTGTATCTCATAGAGTAATATTATAGAACATCTGAGAATTTTGGAAGAATTCTGGGTTGGTTGGTTCATCTCTTGCAAAGATTTTATTGTTGTAAGCAATTAATTAATATAATAAAATAATTACAGCAATTACAGTAAGTGTATGCAGAAGTTGCACCTACTCCGTGGTTTTGTAATTGTAAATTTTTCACATGTACTGTGCTCTTATTGAGAAGCTCATGTGCTTCAGGCTCAGCTTACAGTGACAGCGCTGTGTCGGACCGTGATGCTGGAGACCACATATAGAGAGCTGCCACCCCTCACTCTAGCCCTAACCCTTCTGCTGCCCCCAGCTGGCTGCTGTATGAGAAGCCGCAGTTCGAGGGCCGCTGTGTTCCCCTGGAAGAAGGCTTCACGGAGCTCGGGAATGTGTGGGCAGAGGGACAGGAGCCTGGGCAGTTTGTGTCCACAGCTCCCATAGTGATCGGCTCTGTCCGGCTTGCAGTGAGAGTGAGTGTCCTTTCTCACTTCTGTTTACACTGCTCTGGAGCTAAGAGCTTAATTGTGTCAAATCTGTAACATCTTTTGTGACTGTAATAGCCAGAAAATCTCTCTTTCTTCTGGTGTCCTTGCAGACTGAATCTAAAAAAATCTGACATTACATAAGGGCACCCATAGGGATCCATCTTTCATCTGCTTTTCTTTCCTTTATGTTCCCTCTTTGTGGTCATGGTGTTAATTTTCATAGTTGTGCAGATGATACACAATTGATCATTGCTGTGTCATCTAAGGATAAAAACTGAGTGCCTTAGAAAAATGTATAAATGTAAAATCCTGGATGTTTTGAACCTGCCTTCAGTTAAACTGAGATAAGATGGCTCTTGAGTGGCTTGGCCAGGCAGGGTCTCAAGCATACGGCTGAGTGCCAGCAACAGGGACAACAGGTCTGTGACAGGTCTGTGGGCATTACAAGTTCATTAAAAATTGCGACAATACAAAAGTTTTAATTATTGAACTAAGAATAAGAAAAAAGTGATCAGAGATCTGAGGAACCATGGTGTGAAGCAGATTTTGAAGTAAACAATCTGGGTGTTCACAGTCACTGCGTTGGTTGCTAGTTAGTTTCAGAATTGATTTGAAACTTCTGTATGAAGTGGTGAAACATTCCTGTCTGTGTAGGCACCAAAATTATGGAACAGTTTACTTGGAAAAAATAAGAGAAGCTTCGTCCATTGCTGATTTTAATTCTAAATTGAACTCTCACTTATTTAAGATGCTTTTAAGATTTAATCCCAGGTGATTTTACCCCTTCTTCTGTTTTACTATTTCATCTATAAATTGTTTTTGTATGTATTTTACCCTCATTTGTAATGTGTTATCTTTTTCCCCACTGTGAAGCAGATTGGGCTGCTTGTTTCTTTCCATGAAAGAAGGTGTTCTACAAATAACATGTGTTGTTATTGTTATTATTATAATAAAAGATTTGTATCTTTTGTATCTTTTTCTGATATTGCTCTCCTTGACCCTCATCCCCAGGACTACAGCATTCCCCAGATTGACCTGTTCACAGAGCTGCAGGGTTTGGGAAGGCAGTCTACCTACTACGATGATGCAATAGATATTTGTACATTTGGTATTCCACGGAGCACAGCATCCATCAAGGTCCACAGTGGGGTGTAAGTGAGCCTTAGTGTGGAGTGTAATTATGCCTCGGTTTAGCTTATGTGCTTTCTCAAGTGTAGAAAGCAACCAATATTATATAGAATTTTTGCGGGTGGTGCGTAATAAGATACTATAATTGCTGTGAAATAACTAACTGAAAGACAGTGATATGAGAAAAATGTGAAAACAGAACAATAAAGGGAGTTTGTATGCTGATTGCTGTGAAGCATGTTCCTTCTTCTGGCAACAACAAGGCATGCGCATGAACTCAGAAGGAGAAAATATATCTCTTGACAGTTATCATTCCTGTGGTTTTCACAGGGAAAGAGCCAGTCTGAATTTATTCATCTATGGTCCTATTCTTCTCACTCTGGAATGTCTGCTCATGCGTTTGAGCGTGTTCTGTTTCTCAGTTTTATGGTGGAAACATTGTTGTGCCAGCAAAAGGGAGCAGGAACACCTCTCCTCTCAAAGTCAGTACTGACTGTGTAAGGCAGCGTTTCCCAAACCTCTCCTGGAGGACCCCTTGTCTTGCATGTTTTAGATCTATCCCTGCTCCAACACAGCTGATTCAAATGATCAACTCGCTATAAACTCCTGAAGCTGTTTAATAACAAACTGATCATTTAAATCAGCTGTGTTGGAGCAGGGAGAGATCTAAAACATGCAGGACAAGGGGTCCTCCAGGAGAGGTTTGGGAAACGCTGGTGTAAGGCATTGCCATTACCTTGCAATCCTGAAACGTGTGTGTCTTCTAGGAGTCTTGTTTCAGGAATGATTCAGGCACACATCTCCTGATGGAGGGAAATTCAGCAGAGGCTGCATCTGGTTATTACGATTTCAATATTGACCTCTGAATATTTGCATGTGGTTTTCTCAGTAACTCAGGGTGCAGTCCTTGGTTACAGTCTGCTGTGCAAGTTTATTTCCTGGGCTTTACAGCAGTAGGTTTGCTGGGGGTTTCCTGAATTTATTGGATCCAAAAGGTGGAGAACAATTAACACACATTTTTATCTGGCCAATAAACAGCAGTGATGGTGTCTGGTAGTGTCTAACAGAGCTAGCCAAGTGAATTGCAAAGTTGTTGTGAAAGATGTGTCTGAAGATTTTAGGAGGGACAGATCCTAACCAGGGCTTCTTTTGGGAGCTTCTTAGGTGGTTGGTGTACACTCAACCAGGGTACCAGGGCCTTCTAGCAGTGCTGGATGTGGGAGAATACCCCTGTCCTGAAGCCTGGGGTTTTCACACTCCCTTTGTGGGATCTCTGAAACCCCTCAAAATGGTGAGCTTACCATGTACCCAACCCTGCAAACATGTAACTGAATACACTACATGAGCTTCAAATTATCAGGAAAGAGGTCTGAAAACCATTTACTAAATTACTAAATTTCATTTAGAAAGCTTCTACAGAAAGCTTTAGCTTCACTAATCTGCCCTTCTCTATGCCCTTTTCAGTTCTATGTTTCTTTCAGTGCCTTTGCTCTGACACTAGCTGATGTCTTTGGTATGAAAATGAAAAGATTCAGTTAAGATCTTTTCTCCCTTGAGGCGCTGCATGCAGTTCCCACGGCTCCCTTCTGCTCCCGCGCTGTCGTTTTTCCAGTTTTGTCACATACTTATTTTTGTTGAGTTCTTGCTGGCTAATGTGTTGATGGCAATTATTATGTGCATGTGATTGGTGTGCAAATAGATACATTTTAATTTTGTAATTGGCATGATTAAATATGATCCTGCATCTCTAGGCATTTTACAGACTCTTATGTTTTATCCTTGACATAAAGTCCAACAATGATGGCTTTAACACAGTCTCATCATTCCTGAAAAAAATCAGTTGTGTAGAAATATGAATCTTTAAATGCATATCTCTGTCTCTTGCAGGGTGGTTTAACTGTGGAGAATACTAGTGAGATAAAGGTAAATAATATTTTAATTACTTCTCCCTCAGTTTAATTCGTCATGGAGGGGTGACCTTGAAAACTCTGAATCCACGCAAAGTTTATTTTGGGGAAATTTATGTTTACCTTTCAGAAGGAGTAATTGAATGAGGAGTTTGCCTAGGATAGAAACAGTGTAAGAACTACCTGATGATGATTAATTACTGTGGGGGTGGAAAAAAGTCATTGTTTACCTTCAGGCTTCATAGCACACATATACTATCTGTACCTCCTGCACATTAAAATGTTGCATTACTGTATCAGTTCATCTTATGTTAATTAAATCAAAAGGCTATGTTATGATATTGACAGCATAAGGACAATTCTTACAAGAAACTCCTTGAAGAAAACTTTAGTGAACACCAGTGTTTATGGTATGGTTTATCTCTTTAGCATTTCTGGCTGTGACATGAAAACCTGATTTAGATGTGTTCAGTACATGAGGGGAAATGGCTGTTTAAATGAATCTTGAATCATAAAACATTGTCATTTCCTTGGGCACTATGGGATACCTGTGCCTGCCAGTTTATCATCTTTCTCCTTCATTATGGTCTCTTATAAGGCATTAATTATCCAGCTAAACTGGAGCACAGTGCAGGGTTATTATGGACTCACTGATGTGCTGTTGGGTTTTCTTTCTCTCTTCAGTGAACAGTTAATTTGACCTTTGACTTTGAATGTTTCAGGCGTTGATATATGAGAGGCCAAATTTCGAAGGACTGTGCATGGAGGTCGATGCTGATGTGTTAGGTTTTGGGAACAAGGAAGAAACAGAAGATGGAAATGCAAAGATCTCAGCCTCAGACACAAATAAAATGACTTCTGTGGGCTCCATTAAAGTTCTTGGTGGGCTGTGAGTGTTGTTCTCATATGAAGTCTGAATCTTATTTTCCCACATAACTTTCCCACATAGCTATGTCTGCTTTTATGACTTTGTGTGAAACTTGTTAGTAACCTCACGCCTTCACCAGCTCAATCTGTGGCCTTGCCTGTCTTTGCAGCTGGGTGGGCTACAGCCAGCCCAGGTTTGAGGGGCGCCAGTATGTGCTAGAGGAGGGACAGTATGCGGACAGCAGCGAATGGGAAGGGGGGGGTGGCCGGCTGCTGTCACTGCGACCCATCCTACCTGTAAGCATCACCACACCATGAATAGGACTAGCTGTTTTAGTGCCTTGTCTGAAGCTGTGTCTGCATACTCTTCTAATTCATATGCGTCCAGAAAGGTACAAGTTATCCGCTCAGGATAATGCAGGTATGTCTCTCAGCTTCATTTACCTGTGCTGTATGATGATCTTAGAACTCTGATATTGTATGTTAACATATCTGCAAGCACACGGAACTTCTCAGTGCTGGACACACCAAAAAAGCAAAAGATAAAGCTTCTTTGCTCAGATATGATGAAAATAGGGCCTGCAATAAGACTTTCATTAATCAGTCTGCTTAAACAGGAAGACAGTGTTTGCATTCATTTCCGACAATCCCTCACCCCAGCAGACTGTGGCAGGACCAGCAGCTCCTGTCCTCCAGGCCTGTGCATACAGATGACCTCTTTCAGAGGTCACTCACCTCCTACTGTTCTGGGACAGAGGCAGTAATGGTTGTCATTTTATATTTTGTGGCAGGACTTTCAGTCTCCACAATTGAAGTTGTTCAGTGAGAGGGACTTTGGGGAAAAAGGAGTCAGCATGGATGTCCTTGGACCAGTCACCAGCATCGGGGAGATGGAGCCTGGGCTGAAGACGCAGTCTATCCATGTCCTCGGGGGCGTGTATGTGGCCACCTGTATCCTCACTCAAATATATTAGGAAGTCTCCTCTTCCAGTGATTCTGAGTTTTATTCAGTAAATAAGGTGTTTTTTCCTCTACATCCTGTGAATTCGCCTTTATTAACTATCTGCCTCCACTTCTGTGCTTCCTGTCTTCTCCCCGCTCTGGCCTGCTGGACTTTGGTCTTAATTTGAAAGAAAGAATTTGAAAGGAATTCTTAAACCAAGTTTCTCATGCATTGGTCAGAAAGGCAAGCCAGTTCCACATGCAGAGTTTGCTGTGCTAGTGTGAGAATATTTACGCGTAGCTCTGATAGAAATGAGTTCCCATCAGCATGTCAAATCAATGCAAGTTTGTTCTGCACTGTTAACTGCTCAGGTGTGCTGTGTGGGATGGCTCCACCCACAGAGCAGGTCTGGACAAGATCTCTGTTCCCAAGATGCACTTCTCTCGTTTCCTCAGTCAGTCAGTCATGTGACAGCTACACGCCCTGTGCCAGAGGGAACTAGCATGACAGCAGGAGTAATCTCAGCATGTCTAGGAGGCCCTCAGTTGGATCAGCACTTGGTTCAGTGGAGCTTTGCCAAAGCTGGGAGGGATACACAGCAATCTAGATTAAAGGCCCGTATCCTCTAAACAGGTTTTGTCTGTGGTCATACCGGCAGTCTTGTTTGGTTGGCTGTAGTCAGGAGTATATTTCATGGCAGGAAGCTGTATTTTTAAGGTCTGTAGCTGCATATTTGGCATTTTTTTCATGGCCATTGATATCTAGGCTGTCAGTCTCTTCCAAATGTATCTGGGGACTGAGTTATCTAGGACAGTACACTGGGGTTTGCCATTAATTTTAAAGTCTTTGTTTTTTTTAAAGTTAATAAGTATTTGAAAGTCAGACCCAGGGAAGATGTTTGGCTAGAAGCACACAGCAGGTGGGCAGCATTAACACAGATGATTGAAAAATGTTTCATGAATGATACACATAGTTTCCCTGGTTGTACTTGGGGAGAACAGTCTCTGATTTTAACCACTATTGACTGCATAGCTGTGCAGTGACTCTGTGTGGCCTTACTCTTGAGTGGATTAGGCCTGAAGTCCTTTCCAGCCTCAGTGGTTTGGCCTGTGGACTCGGTTTTGCAGGTAGCAGCTTGTCTGGGGACAAACACATTCATAAATCATTAAGAAAAAATGCAGGTAACCCCTTGTGGGTCAGAGATGATAACCTGCAATGTTATTTTCTTTGCTCAGGTTGGGGAAGGTGTTATAGGGGATGAAGCAGGAAGGAGAATTGACTAAGGTCCTCTAGTGTTTTTTATTATTCATTTTCTCTCTGTCTGTCTCTGTCTCCCTAGTGTCTTTAAAGACAAACTCAGAGGCAGGATCCTCACAAGTTATTTTGTACTGTGTCAGAGTTACACCTACCAAATCCCATCCTGGTTTTAATTGTGTTGTTAAGAGGGCAAATGTTGTCCCTGAGCCTTCTCTCTCCTTTTATATCCAGTAATAAACCTGTCTTCTATCATGTGCACAGGTGGGTGGCTTTTGAAAATGCAGGCTTTTCTGGAGAGGTGTGCATTCTGGAAAAAGGCCAGTACAGCAGCCCAGAGGACTGGGGCGGGCAGGACTTCACCCTCTCCTCACTCCTGCCTGTACTCCTGGTGAATAGTTTATTTTTATGTTTTATTTTATTTTATTGTTTATTTTGTGTCTACAATGTCTCATTCCTATAGTTCTGTTACTGGCATAGAAAGCTGTCATTTTGTGTTTCATTGTAATGTGAAAACCTTTGTGTTGTTTTACAAAGATTGAGATAATGAAATCACACAAATAACAGTTGTATGCAAAAGTTTGGGCACCCCTGGCCAAATTACATATTTTGTTGATTTTTGAAGTGAAAAGTAGTAAACACAACCTCTGCAGCAAACACAGATTAAAAATGGCATTTTCTGCAAATGTTAATGTACTGTTATTTTTGATTTCATGAATTTAAAAAAATTGAAAAAAAAGTAATTGTGGGCATGTGCAAAAGTGTGGATACCCTTCTAAGTCAGTACTTAGTAACACCCCCTTTGGCAGATATCACAGCTTTCAGACACTTTTTGTAGCCAGCTAAGAGTCTGGCTACAAAAAGAGTTTCTATTCTTGATTTAGGAATTTTCACCCACTCAATTTTCAGCCCACTTTTTGATGTGGCTACTAAATGATGTAGTCTAAACTGGGTAGTTCAGCCCTAAGTGTCATAAGTTAAACTACTCTAAGAGGGTATAGCATCAACCAGGTAAAGGCTAATTTACTAAAACAAGCTATGAAAAATATTCTGAATTTGGTCTATAAAAATGTGCTTTTACAATTAGAGGTATCACACATTGACTATCGGGAAGACAACTTGTATGAAAATATAGGGCAAAAGTACAGTGGCATCATCCCAAAAACACAGTTCTCAATGGGGAATTTGAAACAATGAAAAATAAGAGCACCACATGACCACAGTCAGTATCTGTTTAATGAAATCCCCTCAACAATGCAAAACCAGGAGCCACCTTACCAATTTGGTTAAAAATTCTTTTAAAGCCAGTTTGGTGAAACATTGTCTTCAGATCTGCCGTGAATTTCCTTGATACTTGTTCTCATCTTCTCTTATACAATGTCCTTTAGGATGACCTCAGAGGTGAAGTCAATTTTAAGGTCAGTGAGTCACTTTTTATTGTCCTGTTTGTATTCTACAGCATGAATAAGGGGGCTCTGTGATGCCCCCACCAGTATGGCTGTACACATCAGAGTACCTCACACTCACACTCACACTCACACTCCACTGTCACAGCAGTGCAGTGCCACGCACAGAGAAAGCTGCTGATGTTAGATTGAAGTGATAAATCTTTGATTGTGTGCCTCAGGTCCAGCTGTTCTCAGAACAAGGCTTCCAGGGTGATGTCCTTTCTCTGGAACACAGCATACCAATGCTGCCAGAGGGTTTTTCTCTGGGTTCCTGCAAAGTGCGCTCGGGCAGGTGGGTTAGCAGGGCTGTTGCACTTGTTTTTCCACCTCTGTCTCTGTCTCTCTCTCCCTCCCTATCGGTCCCTCTCCTTCTGTTTCTCTGCCTCACCAGTCTTTCTATTCCCTGTTGCTGTCTTTCTCTCTTCTCCCAAATTAAGATCTAGGTCAGATTTTCAGCAAGTCATTTTAATTTATGTTCAATATTAATTCTGCTGTTTACCAGCTGGGCAGACTACATTGGATAGGCTATAGGCCAAAGCTTATTTGATCAACACCAAACCATTGTGCAGACAAACCATTGTAATCAAATAACATATTTTTCATAGCAATTTCATTAGCCCAGTTAAGGATCCCAGTGTACATTTTTAGTATGCCTATGAATGAAGATTGGCACATCTGGACACAGTTCATTTGAATGACCTATATGGTTTCTATGTATTTTTCAAACAAAATAGTTTAACGTTCCATTTTCCATTCATAGATTTTGCATTTTTGAAAGACAGGCTTGTTTTCAATGATGGTCATTGTCAAGATAAAGTACTAAGTATAGAAATTACATTTACAAGCATAACACATAAATTGACATTGGACAAAGGCTGAGTTACACTGTAATGCTGATCAGATTAAGACATGTTACTGGGAGGGGAAAATACTGCCCATTACTGAAAACAATGAAACCGCAGAACTCATGGAATTATGACTGTTCACACACTGAGATTAACTGTGAAGACTGATGTTACCAGAGAGAATAACAGCACAGGCCTGTGCGCTGTTTCAGCTGGCTGGGGTTTGAAGGCCTGCAGTTCACTGATCACATGTATGTCCTGGAGGAGGGGGACTACCCTACCCTACGGGCCATGGGGTGCCTGCACCCCAGCTCTGCCATTCGCTCCCTGCAGACCGCAGGCTTTGTGAGTACAGATACAACTCCTCAGAGCCTTTTCTTGATGTGGCTTACTTTCTAATCCTCTTTTAACTTGTTGGTCTGCTAATTTGGTGTGTTACAGTGCCTGATTTTTTTTCTGACTTGCACTAAGTCAGTCATGAAAAGAAAGTAAGGTATGACCTAGAGTGGCTTGCAAGATTTCATGACCAAACAGATGAGGTATTAGGGCAGTCAGTCTTAACGCATTACCTTGTGCAATTCATTTAAAATGGATTAATGGATTACATCAGTCTAAGTTACTCTCACTGATCACCACTGATGAGTCTGCAAACTACCAGGAAATAAAATGAGAGAAAAGCATCTTCACATCATCAAAAAACTGCAGGAAAGAGGTGCAGCAATTTTATTACCTTAAATTCTCCACCTCTCTCTCCATCAGGAGTTTTCTCTTCCCTCCATCACCCTCTTCTCTAAGCCCAGCTTCAGAGGAAAGAGGATGGTTCTCAGGGCAGGGGTAGTGAACCTGCAGCTGACAGGATGTGACAGCAGGATCCAATCAGTACTGGTGGAAGGAGGAATGTAAGTAAACCAACACAGAGAAGACATTTCCCCTCTTTTCTCCTACTTTATGTCAGCTCACAGTGGAGTTCACAGCAACCCAAACTCCATGTTTAAAGCAGTTAACTCTTTTCAGTCCATTTTCTTTCTGGAGAAAACATTCTTCCAAGGCCTCATACATAAGAAACCTCATAGAGCTGAGATTTTCCAGGTCCCTAAGTGACCAAACTGCTGACCTAAATGTCTGATACATTGCTAATTGTTAAGAGTCTTTGGTTTTTTGTCTCTTGGACCATTGACAAAAGAGGGCAGGGTCAAGACTCCCCATAAATTTAGATTCACTAGTAGGGCTCAGAATGGATGGGAACCTGACAGTGATGTGTCAGATTCCCACAGGTCATACTAACTCCCCTCTTCTCTGGGGACTGAGAGATTCCTGCCTCTGGCGCAATGGGAAAGTGCCAAGAAACATGGCTCAGTGCCCAAAGACTGAGGTCTGAGACTGAGACTGAGACTGGTCCGTACCAGAGCACCTCAGACTTACTGTGTGTGTGTGTGTGTGTGTGTGTGTGTGTGTGTGTGTGTGTGTGTGTGTGTGTGTGTGGATATGTCACGCAGGTGGGTGCTGTATGAGGGGTGTAACTATCGTGGACATCAGATCCTGCTGCAGCCCAGTGAGGTGGGGGACTGGCACACCTTCAGCAGCTGGCAGAGAATCGGATCCCTGCGGCCACTCTTACAGGTGCAAGGCCACACACTACCACAGAATTTTACTCGTAGTGCTAGCAGAAGTAGAATGTGCAATATTAAAATTGTAATAAATGATTTCCGTGGCAACAAAGCAATGGGGAAGACACAGGGTAGCACACAGTGCAAGGGTTACCATGGTGTTCTGGAGTGATGCTAATGCTGGGACAGGCCTCTGCAGGGCCATGCGTGGGTGTGTCATACTGGGATTCTGCAGCCTGCACATCTGCAGTATTGCAGGCATCTCTGTTGTCCATGTCTATGTTTGCTTTCTGCAAAGAAAAAGTAGTACATTATCTGTGAGTATTTATTACCTCAACAGAAAAAGGTGTGCATTCGTCTGCGGAACAAGGAGGCGGGGTTGCTGATGTCACTCACGGGGGCCTTGGATGACATCACACTGATGCGTATCCAGGCAACAGAGGAGACAGGTGGAGTGGAGCAGATCTGGGCCTACCAGGATGGCATGCTCAGGTCAAAGGTATTGTTACCATGGCAGTAGTGGGGGGGGGGGGGGAGAGAGAGTGAGATGATATCTGACCCAATAAGTCATGTTACATGATAGTGTCATGTAACAGGTATAGGAAAATCAGGGCCAAGCAGGGGCTACCTGAAGCCTCCAACACAATCAGAGCCAGGGCAGGGTCATGTGACGGCTCCAGTGAGAATCAGAGCCAGGGCAGGGTCATGTGACGGCTCCAGTGAGAATCAGAGCCAGGGCAGGGTCATGTGACGGCTCCAGTGACCTCTGCCCCTGTGCTGTAGATGCTGGAGGGCTGTTGCTTGGGAACATCAGGCAGCGTTGTCATGGCAGGCAATCGGCTCAGCATGTGCCCTGCATCTCAGCAGCAGCATCAGCTGTGGAGCATCACTCAGGATGGGCTGATACACTGCAGTGGGAAAGCCCACCTGGTGCTGGAGCTCAAAGGTAAGCTGACCACACCTGCTCTTTTCCTACACCTTGACAGGACCTCTGTGTAACAAATATTATGCAATGGGCTGGCAGTTATAAGCAGTAAATAGTGATGGTTGAAAGTGTCTTTGGTTAACCCCTTGCAGAAGTTTTAAGATTATCCAGTAAATCTTTAACGATAAAAGTTTAGTTCAGTAATCCAAATATAATATACATGTATATAAAACATAATTCCCACCATCTTGTTTTTTGTGAACATGGCAAAAATTTCTCAACAGCATGACATATTTAAATATTGTAGCTTTGCTGGTTCTTCAGTAGAATGAAAATGAGCCTCATCACTCATAAGAACATATTATGATGAAAACAGGCCATTCGGCCCAACTAAGCTCGCCATTTCTCATATTCTTTCTATTTTCCTCCTGTCCTTGTCAGCCTGCACTATGCTGTAAAACTCCAACACTCTTCCTCACTGCCTGCCCTAACCCTAACCCTCACCCTCACCCTAACCCAACCTGCACTATGCTGTAAAACTCCAACACTCCTCCTCACTGCCTGCCCTAACCCTCACCCTCACCCTCACCCTAACCCAACCTGCACTATGCTGTAAAACTCCAACACTCCTCCTCACTGCCTGCCCTAACCCTAACCCTCACCCTCACCCTCACCCTCACCCAACCTGCACTATGCTGTAAAACTCCAACACTCCTCCTCACTGCCTGCCCTAACCCTCACCCTCACCCTAACCCAACCTGCACTATGCTGTAAAACTCCAACACTCCTCCTCACTGCCTGCCCTAACCCTAACCCTCACCCTCACCCTCACCCTCACCCAACCTGCACTATGCTGTAAAACTCCAACACTCCTCCTCACTGCCTGCCCTAACCCTAACCCTCACCCTCACCCTCACCCAACCTGCACTATGCTGTAAAACTCCAACACTCCTCCTCACTGCCTGCCCTAACCCTCACCCTCACCCTCACCCTAACCCAACCTGCACTATGCTGTAAAACTCCAACACTCCTCCTCACTGCCTGCCCTAACCCTCACCCTCACCCTCACCCTAACCCAACCTGCACTATGCTGTAAAACTCCAACACTCCTCCTCACTGCCTGCCCTAACCCTAACCCTCACCCTCACCCTAACCCAACCTGCACTATGCTGTAAAACTCCAACACTCCTCCTCACTGCCTGCCCTAACCCTCACCCTCACCCTCACCCTAACCCAACCTGCACTATGCTGTAAAACTCCAACACTCCTCCTCACTGCCTGCCCTAACCCTAACCCTCACCCTCACCCTAACCCAACCTGCACTATGCTGTAAAACTCCAACACTCCTCCTCACTGCCTGCCCTAACCCTCACCCTCACCCTCACCCTCACCCAACCTGCACTATGCTGTAAAACTCCAACACTCCTCCTCACTGCCTGCCCTAACCCTAACCCTCACCCTCACCCTCACCCTCACCCAACCTGCACTATGCTGTAAAACTCCAACACTCCTCCTCACTGCCTGCCCTAACCCTCACCCTCACCCTAACCCAACCTGCACTATGCTGTAAAATTCCAACACTCCTCCTCACTGCCTGCTGAGTGCATTCCTCACCTATAGGTGACACTGCCACGCCTAACCCTAAACCTAACCTGCCTATAGGCAACACTGCCACGCCTAACCCCCCTAACATTTATCCTGCCAAATAACGAATGACCAAAGCAATGTCTTACATCAAATAGAAAATATGTGATGAAAATGAACAGTGTATTCTCTAAAGTAAATGGATTGGTACAATATCAGCTACATTCTTTGTAAACCTATTACCCACCCGCCTCTCCTCTCTGTTCTGTCTAAAGAGAAAACTCTGATCCCAGTGGGGAACCACTGCTAGTTATTGTTATTCTGATATGGGCTTGTGACATCTAAATGTGAATTATTCATTAAATTGTTGTGTGACAGTCATTTAAATATAATTCACATCTTATATCATTCAGGCCTGGGAGGGACACTGTTGTAAAAAAGTTAACATTTGCAAGTTGCTCTGGATAAGAGCGTCTGCTAAATGTCAATAATGTAAAGCATGCATACAGACTGAAAAAACCTGCTAAGATGTAGATATTGTGTCCCTTTATATGCCTGTTTGTTACTCGGTGGAATCTGAATATATACAGTATTGCTGAATGCCAATAATGTAATGTAATATATTGCAGTTCAGTAAACTTATGCTATTTAGCTTTTTTTGGCTTGGAAGTGGGAGAAGGGGGGACTCTTTCTCAGTACATCATGAGTATGGAGACAGAGTGAGAAGGATTACAGTGAAATTAAGTAAAGTGAAAAAATATGAAGTTCCATGACAGGCATTTAGCAGATGCTCTTATCCAGAGCATCTTACATCAGTTAAGGTTTTTTTGCAATGTTATCCATTTATACAGCTGGATATTTACTGAGGCAACTCTGGGTTAAGTACCTTGCTCAAGGTACAACAGCTTTGTCCCAGTGGGGAATTGAACCAGTAACCTTTTGGTTACAAGTCCTGCTCCTTAACCACTATGCTACATTGCGGAAAAGTAAATGACTAAAGTATTTCAGGACAACTAATATCACACTTCAGAATGCCTATTCACTGCTGTCACATCAAGTAAAACCTGAAAAGACCTACAAAGCTTTTCATTGTGAATTGTTTCCTTATGTGAATATGCATAACACTACGTCCAATATTTCATGTGAAGTACCTTCATGTAATATTGTTTTAATATAAAATTGTGCTTGTTAAAGTTACATGGAGGCCAGTCACTGAAAGCGACAGGTCAGGTTTCTGTTCCTCTTCTTTAGCACCACCATGTGGCTTTCTGATGAAGTGCACTCAAAGCCCTGCTTTACCTGAGATTGAGCAGGGATATTAGATACTAAGCTTGCTTCAATTTGACATAAAACAGCTTTCTTACATTTGACTGAATGGACAGTTATTGTTATGATATTAACATATCATGAGCCATTTGTTTTCTCTCTCAAAAGGAGGTCAACTGTATGACAAGAACCTGGTGATTCTCAATGAGTTTGATGAAAACAAACTGAACCAGAGATGGCTTGTGGAGATCCTGTGAGGATGGGCGGAAAGAAGCTCCTCTATGGTCCCTGCAGTGTCCCAGCAGAATCCAATGTGTATTGATGAACATGCTCCCTCCAGAAAACCCACACTGATGGCTCAGGAAAGATAAACTGTCCTAAATCCTAAAGAGTGTTTTCTCGGATAACGCTCATGGATAACATCCATGAACGTGAAAGTTCAGTTTTTCATACTGTGTATTACCCTCAGGTGTACAATTCCATGTTTTTGACCGACAGATTTTTGAAAAATCTAAAAAAAAGTCTTGTTTCAATTTTGTCCTTTGTATATACATTTCTATTATGATATAAAAAGAAGGCTGTTACATTTTAAATCAAAACAGTTTGTCCCTGTGACTTGTTCCTTTTACCAAGCAACCCCATTGTGGTTTTTAGAATAACACAATATTCCCTGTGAACACACACCATGTACGTCCCATGGAAATCATTATTTCTATTCTTTAGATTTTATCTAAATAATGACAGTTTGAGCAACATTACTACGGTACAGTAATACAGTACCAAGCTGGTCCCTATATATGCTTATCCAAATAATATGCTGACTCCCTGTAACAAAGGAGAGAACATTTTGAAAAAAGGAGCATTACAGCGATCAATGGGTAAAAATGCTTTCCTACTCATTATAGGTGTCCAAAATCAGATGGAGCTTTACAATCCTATATCACTGTTTGGAATGCACCATGTCATCAATGATGTGCTGTATGTGTTTTGCAAAAACAGTCTGAACTTCCATTATCAACTCTTGCTGTTTGTGGTGATATGTTTATTAGAATGTCTCCTACATATTTTTTCAGGAACACTGTATTTTTGTAGCAGCATGGCAGTTTTTTTAGTTCTATGGCTTCATTAACTGACATGATCCTAATTCTTGTTCAGTCCCCACAATATGCACCCGAGTTTTGATCCATTTTTCATCATGGTCACAGCAGGTAGATCACATTTATGTGTGCAGCAAAACTGCTGAATGTACACTGTCTGCACACTCTGCTTGTGTCAGTTTGGCTACAGGTGACACCTTCTGTTACTCTGAGCATGCATTTGACTTTGTGAATATATGGGGAGTTTCATTTTTAAAATACAAAAGATATTTAGGTTAACATAACACTTGGATTTAACTCCCATACATTAGCAAGGCTCTTAAATTGATACTCATCCCAAACTTTATCAAAATTAAAAATGTATTAATTTTGCAGTATAATTCAGGCAGGTAAAGCAATAGCTAATAGCATGCGTATGTGTACACTCTCAACTTAAACTGTAATTTCCGTTGTATAATGTCTGCTTTGGGTCAAGATCAGATCTCTGTAAACTGACTTAATCATAGATGATCATCTTACTGGAATCCCATATTTGAGCTGGGCAGAGCTGTTACTATGCCACAGACATTGGGCTTGGATGTAGTCTGTGGGTGGCTGGAGGTTGCACAGACTTCCCCACTCCAACCCAAGAACCCATACACAGGAATGAATCTTACCTGGTTACTGTTACCTAATCCCTGGGAAACCTCAGTATAGACCATCAAGCAGCTGGCAACTAGGTTACTGTGTTTCCTGCCCTCCAGCAATGGTGACCACAGTCCTCTCTCCAGCATGGCCCTGTTCTGGTTTCTGGAAGGCCTCAGGGGGCTGGGAGAAAGAGAACTTTCCCTTGACACTGGTTGAGACTGCAGGACAGAATTTGGATTTGAAGGAAATTACACAGGAGGAAGAGGACCACGAAGGAAGAAGGAACGACCCATTTGCTATGTGACTGAAAGTTTCTCTGTTCTTATGGCATGACATGACTGATCAACCCGAGCAGATTCTGGCTCGGGTTGGAGCTCCACTGTCAGGCTACACAGTAATCTCAGCCCTGCTCGCTCTGGGGCCACAGGAAGTGGGTGTGCTGTAGCTGCATCATTGTGCCGAAACACTGTTCTTCTGTTTTCAGTACAGCAACCACTCCATGGCAGTGGAGGCCACACACAGCCAATGACTTCATTATGTTATCCTTATTAACATAACACGTATGCTATTAAATATAAAAACTCTTCTTTGAATATGCAGCATAGAGAATAATATATATCAATAGAATATTGATTGATATGAACATGATGATATGAACATGAAATGCTTGTTCCATGAAGAGACTGTCTGCCTGTGAGAGAGAGTACGTGAGAGTCCCCTAACCTCCCATCCAATCATAGCACAATTCCCTAATCTGCCATCCAATCATAGCACAATTCCCTAATCTGCCATCCAATCATTACACAGTCCCCAATCTACCATCCAATCATGGCACAGCCTCCAATGTCCTGCAGCCCCGCAGTCCCCTGTCAGCCTATGTGCAAATAAATGCACAGCCATCAACAGAAAAGAGCAGGGGGTGTAAAAAGTGATGAGGCCACGCAATCCTGTGGGCCGGCAGCCTGGCTGTCACACGCAGCTGCTTCATTAGTGCTGAATAGAGGCAGGCTGAGGCTGCAGTGTGGAGCAGGGATCTGTAATCCCCTGACAGAGACAGAAAGGCATCCTGCCACCGGGACACAAGCGCAAGCTGCGGCTGCACAAAGCCGCGGCACAAAGAGTGCAAATCAGCCACCAAAGAGCGGATTTCTGAGGGATTACCTCAGTTCTGTTCAGCACTATCAAAAACCCTAAATCACCGTCTGTCAGTCTTGTTCTGGCCCTGCCCACCCTGTGCAGTCGTGGAACTAACCTCTGCTTCCCAAACCGTCTTCTTTTTAAGATCCCAAATCCAGATGCCATACTGTGTGGCAATCACATGCAAACATTTACAATATACTGCATTTGACATGCCCTCATTGGTAAAAAGAAAATGTATTTATGGGATGATTCCAAAGCATTGACCATCACATTAAAATGGATGAATAAAGTGTGAATAAAGTCCACAATTCATGCCAAGCATTCCCTGCACACATCTGAAATAGCTCTGCGGGTGCGGGTGGCCCAGTTTTGGATCCTATGTAGCAGAGGAAGAGGACAATCAACCATGCCACACTGTCCTGGCCATCTGAAATGGATGGATAAGAATGGAATCATTAGAAACAATTTTTTTGCAACTACTTTTCTAGAGAGGATTAGAGGGAGGGGTGAGAGGCATGCAAGATTCATTAGCACAGTGACACACAGTCACACCAAACTTTAGGCTGGTAAAGTAGTGATGGGGCAGGTAGATTAGTAAGGTAAAGTAGTGATGGGACAGGTAGATTAGGCTGGTAAAGTAGTGATGGGGCAGGTAGATTAGTAAGGTAAAGTAGTGATGGGACAGGTAGATTAGGCTGGTAAAGTAGTGATGGGGCAGGTAGATTAGTAAAGTAAAGTAGTGATGGGGCAGGTAGATTAGTAAAGTAAAGTAGTGATGGGACAGGTAGATTAGTAAAGTAAAGTAGTGATGTGGCAGGTAGATTAGGCTGGTAAAGTAGTGATGTGGCAGGTAGATTAGGCTGGTAAAGTAGTGATGGGGCAGGTAGATTAGGCTGGTAAAGTAGTGATGGGGCAGGTAGATTAGTAAAGTAAAGTAGTGATGGGACAGGTAGATTAGTAAGGTAAAGTAGTGATGGGACAGGTAGATTAGTAAAGTAAAGTAGTGACGGGGCAGGTAGATTAGTAAGGTAAAGTAGTGATGGGACAGGTAGATTAGTAAGGTAAAGTAGTGATGGGGCAGGTAGATTAGGCTGGTAAAGTAGTGATGTGGCAGGTGAAATAGGATGTTACAGAGGGCATTTAGTGGGTGGAGCTTAACATGATCGTGGAGATGACGATGGTGGAGTAAGATGTGTTTTAGGAGATGAAAAAGCATTTTAATCAAAACGAGATGCATTCTAAATTATAATTCACAGATTTTTGAATGCCTCTCACACACATTATGATTTAAGCACCGATTTCACTTTAATCGCCATTCAGCATTTTTGATGAGTTTACCACATTTCTTTGAGAAACAACATTTGCATGCTGAAATCACACCTTAGATGGTGTAGCATATCAGGTACTTCAAGCGATGGTAACTGCGGCAAGTGGATGCTGTAGTTTTCATGTTTGTCAGTTTCTGTTCGAATGTTGGATTTCATACACAATGTTTTGCCAACAGCAATGAAAAATTACAATTCAATAATATAAATGAAAACAGCAGTTTTCTGTAAGATGTTTATGTTTCCTCTAGAACCACAGCAAAAAACAGTTGGGTGTAGAAGAAAAAGCTGAAACACAAGGGCCGGTGAGCTAAGATGAAAATACACATGAAGAAACAGTTGGTGATTTTGTCCTGGAGTTGTGGTAGGTGTTTTATAATGGTACAGTATGACAGAAGTGGCTGCTTCCTGAGATGGTAACACACAATATGATTCCCTGACAGCTAAACTTGTGTGGCGTCAACACTGTGTCCAAGTTCTGCTGCAGGCCTCTCATAGTGTGTGTGAAACTAGCCTGCAATCCACTCGCTTAATATTGTCATAAAACACAATTCTGAGAACATTCAAAAAAAAAATGGCTTTAACCCTGCCTCATGCCAGACGCATCCCTTCTATGGCATAGTGCCTGTGTGTGCCAGCAGGGGGACCCATGGAGCTGCTCGCCGGCAGGTCAGGGGCGTTTGGTGTCAGACGTGCTGATCCCCTGGGCTGCGGCACAGACAATGTTCCCGTCACCCTGGCGGGAAACACAAGTGGAGGCATTCAGAGTGCTCACCATCAGCCAAAAAACTGTCACATCAGCACCCTGCTCCTGCCACCCAATGCACCCCATCCCAAACCAGCCTGCAACATCCAAACACACACCCCCATCCCAAACCAGCCTGCAACATCCAAACACACACCCCCATCCCAAACCAGCCTGCAACATCCAAACATACACCTCCATCCCAAACCAGCCTGCACCATCCAAACATACACCCCCATCCCAAACCAGCCTGCAACATCCAAACATACACCCCCATCCCAAACCAGCCTGTAACATCCAAACACACACCCCCATCCCAAACCAGCCTGTAACATCCAAACACACACCCCCATCCCAAACCAGCCTGTAACATCCAAACACACACCCCCTCCCAAACCAGCCTACAACATCCAAAAACACTCCTCCCAAGAAGTGCCATAGCCCCCTAGAAACATCTCCCATTCAAGCAGTAACCGAGCCCACCCCTGCCCGTCTTAAGCCAAGAGATGATGAGCAGTGTGATAAGGCTTCTGAAATCAGAGCTCGAACAGAACCTAAACACTAGAGGAGAGAAACTCTTGGACTCCAGTCTCTGGCAGTAGTGTGCAGCTCTTCAGCATCGACTGAGGATCTCCACTCAGCACAGTTGTGAGACTCAGTTTTCCAGAGGTCCCCTGTGATGCAGTCCGCCTCACACTGCACCCATGTGGGGTCCCACACGCCCCAGGCCGTCAGCAGCCTCATTGCAGCACTGCAGCTCTGGGGTTACACATTATCACCAACATTAAAGATGCATTTTAAACACAAGCATTAATGTTAATGATCTGTTTACACATGGACAGCAGCTGTAGTGACTGATCTGTGCTTACATGCTTGAAATCCTCAGTATGATCATTTGTGATCTGTGTTTGCAACTGGACAATTACCAAAGTAAAGATAGGCTATCTTCACACAAGGATATCCATGGACATGAATTACCAGAACCAATATGACGATTTCGGTTTAATTTGAGCTACCCTGACATGCTTATATTACAGTCTTAACAGAAAGGGCTGAGAGGATGCCTTAGTCCAGGGCACATTTCAGCAGGTTAGCTAAATGAAAGCAGAAGCCCCTTGTTTATTTCAAACAGTGTTAGTCTGTTGCACAGTACGTGTGTCACTAGGAGGAGGACATCCTCAGGAAGATACAGAGATGGTTGATCCTATTTATGCATTAGCTTACCTGAACTGAGTGCAAGATCTGCCTGCCAGTCATGTCTCCACAGACAGGTCTGTTTACTACTAAGATGTATCATTTTCATTCCATAACTGACACCCAGCTGAAGGGAAGGCCACTCCCTAGTTCCCTATACTCATGAATATGCATGAGCAGCCTGGCAGAAATTATTCTGATACTGAATGAAGGCAGTTACAAAATCTCATGCATCCTGAGGGATCAGAACTGAACAAAGCACAGTGTCTCTGTTAAAAAGGCACCTCCATTAGTAGAGGATTCAGGCTGAACCACGCAGGACACCCTCAGAGACAGCTTTCAGTGTGCTGCAGAGGCAGCGATGTGACGCCTTATCGGGACAGCATGTTTTTGTCTCCCTTACCTCGATGGCAGAAGGTCCAACTCTGCCTGACACTCCAACGATCAGGAGAGAGGGAGAAACCCACAGGGGAGTGTGTTAGTGCGTTGCTCCACATCCAGACATAACAGAAAAAATGACCAGAATCCCCACTATATCAAACACAAGGTGAAGAGGAATCTGTCTTTAGCTTTAGAGACCAGCAGTTCAATGTCTGAAATGATGTAAAGGAATTCTCTCAAGGTTTCAGCCATTTCCATGTTATGGCCCTGGTGCCCCGGACGACCTGCTGATTTCACTCCCCAGTGCTGGACTCTAAATTGTCACTGAAACTGAGACAGCAGTTTCATCTGACCTACATGGATGAACAGAGGCAGAAGAAATACATTTTGAAGGTCTGGAAAAATACAAACATGATGTTATGATTCACCTTCACAGATTGTACATAGTCTTATTGGAGAAACTGCACGCTTTTGGTTTATTTGAAATCTGTAAGTGCAGTTACTGAATGGATAAAAATGTTTGAATAATTGTGACTGCTTTGCCGTCTGTTGAGTATTTAGTATGTTAATGCTATACCTGATCAGTCTTTCATACATTAGCAATTGGTTATATGAATGCCTCTTAAAATAGGCCTTGGGCAATATTGCTTTCCTTATGAACACACAAAATTAATCATAATTAATGTTGCTTGGAAAAAACAATACACTATAGGCCCTGATAATATCTGGCTTCAGCAAAGCGCAGAAAATTGTAGAGTGTGTCCTGGATGCAAGGTCGGAGAGCAGACAGCATGTTAGCAGGGTGAACGGACATGCTATGATGCTGGGAGCACAAGAACAGCTCAGGCTACTCCCTGATGCAGGGTATACACACATACACACACACACACACACAGACACACACACACACACACACACACACACACACATATACACATACACACACATACACACACACACAAACAAGAACACACACACACACACACATACACAAACAAGAACACATACATACACACACACACACGCGCCCACACACACACATAAACAAGAACACATATACACACATACACACGCGCGCGCCCACACACACACACACACAAACAGACAAGAACACATATACACACATGCACACACACGCGCGCGCCCACACACACACACAAACACACAAACACAAACAGGAACACATATACACACACACAAACACACACACGCACACATACACACACACGCACACATACACACACACACAAACAGACAAGAACACATATACACACATGCACACACACGCGCGCGCCCACACACACACACAAACACACAAACACAAACAGGAACACATATACACACACGCACACACACACACACAAACACACACACACACACACGCACACATATACACACACACACACACACACACACGCACACACACACACACACACACACACACACACACAAACAAGAACACACATACACACACACACACACACACACAGGTACCATCAGAAACCACCTGCTGTCACACTTTGCTTTCACCTTTCCTGGAATCATCAGTTTCCCGGTTTATCCAGCACCCAATGATGTGAACACAAATTGTGAAGACAACAGAGTGAGGCCATCAAAACAAAGCCTTCACCCTCAATTAAAAATACACAGGGGATTCTCTCTGTCTGCCTTAATGACTTCTCATGCTGTTTGTGAGGCACCAACACTCTTTGAATCCTTATTAATTATTCACACTCCACTGGCTGTTATATAATAACAATTGTGCACCTTGGCTACAATTTTTCACACAATTCAGAGAAAAATATGGAAAGTTTCCACTCACTGAGAAAACCAAAAAATCAACCCAATGAGTGCTCTTCACAAGAATACATTCCGGAGCCATTTAAGATTTAAATTAGCATCAAGCCCATGTGAAAATTTTTCTCATACAGCATCGGTATGGAAAAGCTTTCATTTACAGTAAGATATCAAAGATAAGAATTAGGAATCCTCTGTATGTGAGGAGGGGGTTTATCTAAGACACTTACATTGTTTCTGTGAAGTTACACTACTAAGATTGCCATGCACTTCCTCAAAAATCTGCACAGGACACTGAACTCTGTCAGACGGCTGTGTGTGGGCAGTGTCGGGGCAGCAGTGTAGCATAGTGGTTAAGGAGCAGGACTCGTGACCAAAAATGCTGGTTTGATTCCCCGCTGGGGCACTGCTGTTGTACCCTTGGGAGAGATACTTAACCCAGAGTTGCCTCAGTAAATATCCAGCTGTATAAATGGATAACATTGTGACTGATATAAGACACTTTGGGTAAGAGTGTCTGATAAAAGCCAAAATTTCTTTTGGGCAGAAAAGAGGCCCTAACTTTGGGGGGCTCTCTTCTCTAAGCCACTAACCTCTCCTGATGTCTTTCCTGATTATATCCTGCTTATAATGCACAGGGTGTATAATACACATCCCAAGTATATGTGACAGGATGAGACGTTACAACTGGTTATATATCAAACCTTTATTTGCCATCAATCATTGACTGCACTCAGGTTTCCCAACCTGCTGTTTAGCATGATAAAAATATGCACTTTGTTCTGTACTATAAGTATTCATTTCCTAGAACACATTAAAGGATAGAAACAACAACCATTTTAGTAAGATAGGAAAGAAGGCTTACAATTGCACTTAATTAGCAGTGTCAGGAAGATATGCAGTTACTCACCCCTCATTGCTAAATCAATAGATTTGAGGCCGGCAGCATGTATTTTGACAATGACCTCATTCGGAGAGCTGATTGTGGGATATGTAATGGTATTTTCGGTGAATCTCAAAACGCCGCTGTTCCGTAATTATCAATCACCCATGCAAGCATAGTTGGACTTGTGTAAGAGCTGTAGTCTCTGAAGGGGAAAACTTTGCCATGTCTCCTTCCAAAAACTGCTATTCTGTCACCACTGGGTCTGCTATGATGGAGACAAACATACTGAGTCCACGGCACGAGCCGCATGTTTACCGAATGAGCCTTTTATTCACTGCCAATACAACACCAGATTTAAGGATATTGTCCTGTACATTCACTAGCCTTTCAACATATTGATCAAAATATTTTAGCACAAAAATTTTACAAACACCTATCAAAAAACAAAGTTTCCTATGAGAGAATCTACAACATTTGTTTCATTTTTGAGATAGGAAACCATGACTCAAGCAGCCATAAGTGTTTGTTCAGTTCTGAGCAGGTGCTGTGTACATCCACTAATCTGTATTTCGTGTGGATGGCCCAGTGTAGTTGTGTGCTTTGCTACCAGCCCAGCCTTGCATTATATACACGGTTGATCTGCACAATGTCTGCTCTGCAGTGTTGCGTCTTAATAAAGAGTCGAACTTCAGCAAATATAAATTCAATGCATCTTACATTAGACCAATCTCATATTTTAAAGGTTAAACATGTAGGTCAAAGAAGAACAGAAAAGAGCCAGAAAAAAGACAAGGGCAGATTATGGTTTATCAAACATTTCATAATTGTGCATTAAAGTAGACTTTAGACAGCAGTAGTGCTAGTAGGAGGAAGAAGATGATCTGTAGTATCATGGTTGCCCTGCTGGTAAGGCAGTTACCGGTTAGACTACAGTTACTTACCTTAGCCAAAGCATTACACTGAGACAAAAGAAAGTGATGAACATAACTTCAACAGGACATAATGTTTATTTAATGACACGAATAGGATCATGTATATTTCCTGATTTATACCACTTAGGGGAATGCCATCTCGCTTCAGTAAAGCCAAGTCATGGTAATTTTTCAATGATTCTTATAAAACATATATTTAGTATGCTGAAATGTTGCACAGATGTATAAATACACAAAAGGAGAATCATAGTTTAGATTTTAAAGGAAACAAGGATGATAAGTAATGAACCATAATGCCGAATAATAGTTTGTATGCTGTCACATATAAACTATGGTAGAGTGGCATCTACAGGAGCTTTGACCATCATGACCAACATCAAAGCCTGGTTGATGTTTCGAGGAAGCATCTCATGTTTCATGTTCAATCTGTAAAAATATGTTTCTTTCGTTTTCATGTCATCTTGACAAAGTTGAGATGTAAATACAATTTTAGAACCAGTACATTCAAGCACATACAGCCTTAACTATGTGTGTCACACTTGTTCAAAGCTAAATATAGGCAGGTTATTTTTGGCAGGGAAAAGAGGTCACACTGTCATTGATGTACTGTACAAGTGCAGCAAACCTAGCTCTGATCTGTTTAAACCACAGCAGCTCCATGTGATATATACCCTAACAGTTATGGAAATAGGTGATCTGATTGTGTTTTCTTCTAGCTCAAACAAGAATCTTTTTACCTCCTCTTCACAGACATCTTAAAGTCATTATTAACTTGGTGATTGAAAATACTATGGAAAACATTTTATCTAGTCTCTTTTTTTACTGTGAGTATATTACAAATTTTATCAAAACATTACATCACATTCAAAGGCAGGCAGGCATCTTAAACAGATGTTCTGTAGTTTGACATAATATATTTACCTACACAATTCCCAACTTCTTCTGATTTCATAACACAGAAGAAAATTATCTCTTGCTGCCTCATTTTTATTGGTTTCTGACAAAACTGGAAAAAGTAAAATAAATTGGGTTAAGTTAAATTCAGTTCATTAAAATGTCAGGTATTTTACGATATCTGTTAAAATATGTTAAAGACCTCCTAAGAGCTTAACATAAGTCTGGTCTCACACTGACCACCTTGACCTCTGTTTTTGGACAGTTTGACATTCAGTTCCATTCAATTTTATATGTATAGTGCTTTTTACAACACAAAGCAGCTTTACATTGTTCTCAGGCCTGAGACCCCCTGAGAGCAAGCCTAAGGCAACAGCGGCAAGGAAAAACTCCCTAAGTAACAGGAAGAAACCTTGAGCAGAACCCGGCTCAGAGGGGGAGCCCATCTGCTTCTGGCCGGCACTGGGCAGATAGAATTACAGCAAATAGTTAAAGTTGTACAATGTACTTGAAGACATTTGAGTTTTATAGACAGTAGTAATTAACAACAGAGTAATTATAAAATGTATCCTAGAATGTCCGGTTCTTGGCATGCAGTTGGCTTGATAGACAGGGCAGCAAGGTAGCAGGACTGGAAATCGGGATGTGACATGAATAAGGAACATTCTCACAAAACTCATCTAAACAGCATCATTGTGTGAAAACTTAATCAATGCCTGATTGGATTCTGGGTGCATTCTGTTTGCAGGGATATGCTGATATGCTATCAGCCTGTCCACCACTGAGCCTGACTCCCATGATGTGGAAAAAGCTGAAAATGACCCAGTTCTGTGCTTGAGGGTAGAATGTACTTACACCAGCTGATGATTCTTGCAAGGAGGTTTGTGTGTACTGTTACTTTACACCGAAATCACCTTCCCAATTTTTTTGTTTTCATAATCTTAGATGTCGTTGTTGAATGATAGGCTCATACATGCATTTCTTCGATATGCATCTGTGGTTAAAAGTGAAAATACCATGTATTTAGATAGATACGGACTAGGAATGTTTGCCAGGGCTATGCTGTGGGCAGGTTATCTATCTGTGTATTGATGAATTGCGGCAAATTCCAGCGCAGAGCTACAGAGTTATGGGCCCCATGGGGCAAGTAGGATGGCTGTTACTCTGACATTTGGTCCCCAGATTGGTGGGCATGAGGATTAGTGTCTCATGACTTGTTGACTTGAACTGAAATATGTTTCAATCTTAATGTACAAAACAACTAATTGTTGGCAATAAGGCAATATGTTCCACTATTATGTGCAACTTAAGAATTACAGAGTTGTTATTCTCCTTTGTGGACGTCCTGTGGAGGTGTTGAGCAGACTGTGATCGATAATGATTTCCTCTGTAGTGTCTCTGGCTGGTGAGATGCCTGAAACTTTGCCCAGGTATTCTGCTCAGCCATGAAAAAGCATTAAGAAGATCTAATTGAAGAGAACAGGCCATTGAGCCCATCCTAGCTAATCGTTTTTCCCTTTCTATGTTAATAATGGCGTGGCCATTCTCCTGATTTAGCACTGTAGCCACTATGTCCATTTTCATGCATTGGAATACAGAAAAATATAACTTTTCTCATTAAAAAGTAAAAAGAAGATGTACAATAAAAAGACAATTGTTTCTTTAAACAGGCCTGTCAGCGTTTACTCTGATGACTTGCTGCCAATCAGAGTTTTTCCTGGAATCCATTTCCCAGGGGACACTACCACTCGCTTTGGTCCTGAGATGGGAGGGAAAATGAAGCTGAAAAGCACAGCATGTCCAGGAGCACCTTCCTCAGAGACACTATTTCAGCAACAAAATTACCTCATACAAATACTGCCAGAATTCATTTATAACCACATTCTGATCTTTCTACAGTGATGTGTAATGTCTTGGCAGTGAATACAACTTTTTTAGAAAGAAAGCCCAAAATAATCTTCCTGACATTAATTTGGAGCTCAGGGTTGATATCAGGGACCTGTTTATTAGAGTATCGGTTACATGCTAACTGTACCACACACCTGCATTCAAACCTGGGTGTGGCTTAGAACGTTAATCAGGCTCTTTTCCATGGCTGGAGATAGAAGCAGACAGTGGAATTCTGATTTTACCTGTTTCTCTGCTGCCAGTTCTCTCAGGAGGAACTACAAGCAAACACAGCTCCACGTTGCTACACTGCAGGACACATCAAAATCAACAGTAACTCTGTGAGGAAAACAGGAGCACCTCTACATCTCTACAAGAATATTTACTTTTATGCTTACTGAAGCACTGGCTTAACCACATAATCTTGCTAAAAAAATTTGATATGAGATTTGAATCTACCCTGTTTGCCTTGCAGTTACTGGAAACAGCAATGTGGAAGGAAATGGAACAGAAACATGAATGGGACCTTAACAGCTTTTGGCTTGTAGCTCTTGCCTAACAGTTCATAGCTTCCTCTGTCTCAGGTTCACATCTTAGAAAAGCAAAATCCCTTAATGAATCCATATATCAGTATTGCTGTTATCAGGATCCTATATCCTATATCCCATATGCTATATTCTTTATCCTATATCCTATATCAGGATATATACTATATCAAGTTTGCTGTTCAACAGTAAATGTGAAAGAGATTAGTATTCCTGTAGGAATGCTTAGGACTCCCGTAGATACAGGTTGCCTTACATTAATATTATTTAGTCAAATTAGAGCTCTGCAGTGAGAATCATAAACCTGGGGTTCCTACAGTTATTAGGGGAAATCATTAGTGCTTGATTATTTAATATTTATAGTTACAGAATGAAGACACCTGTCCTGGTCAATTCAATACATGTACATATTCATGTTGTTAAGCTCCTCTGTCTGTTCTGCTGGAAGGGACACCAGCTGCACACTGATACCTTCTTAAATTTTGAGGAGGCTGGACAGTGTGGCAATGTTCCTGGGCCTTATTACTTCTTCATGGGGGGCTCCAGCTCTAAGGTCAAAGGTTATTGACAGCTGATGGGAGCCCTCCATACATTGGACAAGGTTAAATATTTGTCTCATCCTTGGTGACTGGAGAATTCATTCCTTTTCCCATTTTCCCCTGTGACATTTCATATGCATGGACCCTGAACCACTTGTTGGTATCATATAAAAGGCATCTGAAGTGGACTTTCCTATGTACTGTTAAGTGATAGGTAAATCTCAGCTACTGTCCTTACATCTACAATATTTTAAACATATTTAAAAACTGAAATAATGAGGCTTAGCATCTGTGAATGGTCAAAGGCAATCATCTTTGCTGCTGGGTCCAGATTCACAAAGTAATTGATTTAGCTGTTTTGCTGTTCTAATCTCATAGTGTCAATTCTGTTCAACTTTGAGAAACTGTGGTTCAACAAGCAAAAGGAAAACAAAGTTGTTTTTTAATTCAATATCAGTGCTGAGGAGGTATTAATATTAGTCAATAATAATACCTTTCCCTTTAGTTATTATGTGGAGTTTTCTGTCTTAATATTTCACCTCAGAATGTGGGATACCTGGCAACAAAAGGAAAAAGAGATTTTTACACCCCAGGGATGAAAACTCATGACCAAGCATTAAACAACAGGGACAAACAGTGCACTCACTGCAAGATTTCCCACTGGAGTTCAGATTGAATTCTGCTTTGTCTGGGGACTGTTTAATTATGCCTGTTTAATGAAGTGGGAGAAACTGCTGTCTGTTGCCTGCTCTTTCCTGAGAAGGACAACTTTCCCCAGCATGGCCACAGGTCTCTCTGCAAACTGAATACCTGGGACAGTCACTGGGACTAATTAAAGTCATTTTTGATTCATGAAATTTAGGCATTAAAGTGTTTTATAGGAAGGCTTATAGGACATAGCATAACTCTAGTTCCAGGGTGTTTTACCGCAAAGTCTCTAGCTGCACTGACCGTTGATAGACTCCATAACGGCCATCACACACCCACTCTTCCAACTGCTGCTGTACATCCCAGACAGCACTGCTTAGAGGACACAGCTGGAATTCAGAGTTTGTTCAGTCAAAATGGATTGCACTTTTATTTAGGGCTATAGACTAAAAACAGGGGTACGTAGGTCACGAAAATTTCAGTGCCTGCATTCATAAAAGATCCACACTTTTCAATAGAACTGAGGCTAAACATTCTGACATTTTGGCATAGTGCCTTCATCATTGACAAGGTGATGTTCTGATGGCAACCTTGTATAACAAACTCAAAAATGTCACCACAGGTATACAAAATAATTAGAAAGGAACTGCTAATCAATGCATCTGTTTCAGTAAGGCCATTGATAAACTCCTGATCTTGGTAATCACCACTGTTTTTAACTTATGGGTTTAAACAAGAGGGTAATTTTGACTGAAAACATGAATTATTTTTGAATTTGTTGTTCTGAGGTTAGAGCGTGACTCACTGGCAGAAGGTTCACTACACAAATGTCACTGCTTTGCTGCTATGGACCCCAGGGGTGGGGGGTTTGGCTGTAAATGAAATCGCATCCAGGCGAAAGACTCCTCAGCGCATACTTCAGCCTGCTATTTAAACTGGGGGAGAGACAAACTCTTTTGCCTCGACTTGGTACAGTGGCCAGCTGCAGGGTTTATGCCCCTGCCCTCTAATATCTTCACCCAGATCCAGACCCCCCCATATAACATGCTGTCCCTATTGTCTCAAAAACCATCAAGCTTATATGCAGTGAACCACAGGTTCCATCAGGAATATACAACAGGAATAGTATATTGTAAATGTGTTTGATTTGTATAGTGTCACATTGAGATTCAAACCCATACCCCAGTCTAGCATCCTAAACCACTACTTCATAGCACTGCCCAGAGAAACCAGAAATGCATCAATATACAAGACTTTCAAGAAGAGACACTGCACAAAACCACCTGGCCTTTAGAATAGAAAATAAGCAAATACATCTGTCCTTCCCAACGAACAGTACTAACTGGCAGACTAAAAAGAGCTGGGACTAAGTGTGCTTCAGCAAGGGGGAGGAGTAAGATTGGAGGAGGAATGGCAGTTGTGGTTTCTTTTACAGAGACTAAAAGTGGGCCTGCTCTTTGATATGAATTCCTTCCCTTCTTGTGAGTAGAACACTCAGTACATGAACATGTGATGTGTATAAATCATGCCTCTCTGACACACTCATGTGTGGAGTTCAAGCCTTCAGTTCAGGGGACATGCTTACTTCAGTCTTCTCTCTGATAACATGGCTTTTTGCCTATGTTGCCTACCCATGTGAATGGGCTCAACTTAAGCAAATCCCCCTAAGCCAAAGGACAGAGAAATGGCTCATTCAGCAGAATACTGCACTTCATCTGTCCTCTGAAACAGTGTGGTCTGGCGGTTTCCATGCAGTGCCGAAAGAATCCTGCTGAGTCTGTATCTTTCTGTTAATCTCAACATAGAGACAAACAGAGAAGCAACAAGAAGCGGGCGGGGCTGCAATCCAGGTGAGGCACAAACAGGGCAACTGGCCAATGAGACCCATTCAAGTGAACTGCTGGCATGGACACGACCAAGGACTCCAGCACACTCTGTGCTCCTTGGAAACTGAGAGACGTCTAGTTTAGCATTAATGTCCTCACAGCGCATGGCTGTCTCTGCATCTCCTCTCACACTGACAGCAGTACAGCTGAGATCCCATGCTTCTGCTGGAGCCTCCTCAGCTGCCAGGCTGGCAAACAACAGCCCCAAACAGCACCACTGCATGTGGTCCAACAGGAAGTCTCATCTCACCTGGCCCAGGTTAGGACACATCCCTTCAACCTGTGCTACAGGGATGTGAGACCACCCACTTCTAGGTGGGATGGAGCCAGTACCAAAGGAAATAAAGCTGAAAGGCAGTGTTGTGTATGTGCGTGAGGTAGGTACTAACAACTATTTTAATTAATTTGGTGGGCCTTGTATGTCAAGACAGACATATATAAAGGCTATATATATATATAAGAGAGTATGAACATGCACTAGCTACAAAACAGTGCACTACAGACATACAACCAGGCACTTTGCTGTGAGGAGAAAAAGATGCCCAGCCTTGCTGCTTGGCTTGTTGAGTCTTGTGGGGACAGAGGTTTGGTGTCCTGCTTTGCACCTCATGAAATAGGGCAGAGAAGTCCCATCTGCAGTACGCTGCAAAATGTCACACGAAGACAATGGTATAAGGCTAGTTATCTCCAACTGAAGAAAGTCAGTTAAGTCAGGATTGGAGGCCTTTGGTGTGAAATTTGAGCTTTGGTTTATGAAAGTTTCATTTGAAACTGAGTCCATTTGTCTGGAGCCTCTCAGGCCAGGTTTCGGTATGCTCTGTAGGTGGTCAGGTGAGGTCTACTCCATGTGGGATGTGAACACAGCAGTGAAATGAGCCGTCATCATGATCTGAGTCAGAGATGCATTCAGCCACAGGCCACAGCAGTCTCTGAATCCTGAGGTAAAATGACTCAGCACATTTTCTCCATCTGAGTCTGAGCTGCAACACAGTGAAACAGCAGCACACCTCCTCCACATGATGTAGCATGTTGCAAATGCAGACTGACTTCAGGCAGGTAAAAAACCTGTCGTACTGTCATGGAACTGTAAACCTGAGAGCTGCCCCACTGGCCCCTGTGAGGCCTAAGCTCATCTGGCTTTTGTCATCCTTGAATAAATGGCATTTTGGAGATTGTTTTGTTTTCACCAGGTTCAAAAGATTTATCTTGGCATGATTGTGAGAATGTTAATTAATACATAAATTGTTTTCTTCCCCACAGTTTTAATGGTTCAAATTGGGTCATTGCTAATTGCCATATTCCAGCTGTTATCAACTTTATGAAACATATAAAATAAATTCATCAAAAGTGATTTGAGGATGTAGCTTTGATACTGTGCATATTTTGCATTCTGCATGGCTGAATATTTAACAGAAGATAAGATTCAAACCACCCACACACCTTTGGCTCAGTTTTTCCCTGCCTCCTCGGATTTTAGAGCTATCAGCTGCCACTGGTGTTGCACAGTACTGATTTCTTTTTTATGAATCATAAAAATATTAAAAACAAATGAATCCAGCTTTTATTTTTCAAATAACATGTCCTGTATGCCAACAGGTACAAAGGAAAACATGAAATTTAAATGGTGAAATTTCCTGTTTCTACAATTTCTACAAAAACTCAGCAGATGGTCAGCCATTATTTTTTTTTATTTCTGCATTCAGTCATTATTTTAATTAGTACTTTGTGTACTCTGTGAGGAGGGGTCCATACACAGCACTCTTCACTGAGCATAAGTGTTGTCATCAGGTGTCATCGGGTGACAAAGAAACACATTTTCCAAGGAGGCATGCACACCATACATATAGACTTACCTTTGACAACAATGGTTAGCTGTGTCTGAGCTGGTCGTTGAAAAGCACATCCACTTCTGTGATTATACTGCTTATTCAGCACATGCAGATCTCACTGGGTGAAACATATACTCTTTTACAACCTGGGAGATGATGCAACATTTCATTTTGCAAGTGTGGTGTGTGGTAAAAATTCTGCATCTCTCTCTACAGGCATGTGTTTAGGGAAGAAGCAAAGCCTAGTCATGTAACACGGAAGATGGCTTTCAAGGACAAACACCTCTACCCTGTGTCCATCTGGTCACCTTGGTGACTTCAAGAAAGTTTCCTTGGGGATAACAAGCCTGCAGCAGTATCCTGACTAAAGGATAATTACCAAAGCAGGGGCTACAGCCCGCTAATGTGGGAGGAGCTACACTCATCTAAAACAAGGCTGATTTTCACAGGAGAGGAAAGCACTGTATTCTCAATGGTATAAAATATAATGCAATATCATTGAAATACAGTCTAATGACATATTATTCATTGCCTGGAACAGAACATAACAGGAGTGTTACTGAATATTTATGACCTAATTAGCAGCAGCCAGACTCACCATCTCTGAATCTGTAATTAACCTTTTAAAATGCTTTCTTGTTCTTTAAGAACCTCACAGATTGGATGGTGAAATAATACATTGCTTTCCTATTATTCAACCTTTTGAATGTCAGTCCTGTGACACAGTTCGGCACAGCTGTTTGGGTGATTGGTGAGTGAGTGGTCATGTCATCCTCCAATCAACACACTGGGAATGAATGACCTCTATTGTTTCATTGATGGGATAGATTATATACATGTCTGTTTGAATCATGGACACATAGTATGTATATGGACAGGAATTTAATGTTTTTAAACAAATGGAAAAAACAGCTACTTGTTTTAACAACTCCATTTGTCAAAGAACACAATTAAATACAGGTGGCAGTGTAGCAGAGTGGTAAGGAGCAAAAGGTTGCTGGATCGATTCTCCACCAGGAGCACTGCTGTTGTACCTTTGGGCAAGGTACTTAACCCAGAATTGCCTCCATAAATATCCAGCTGTATAAATGGGTAACATGTAAAAAAAATGCTGCTAAATGCCAGTAATGTAATGTAAATGCCAATAATGTAAATATCAGAGAGGTTGCGACAGTGAAAAGGCCTCCATTAACACGTTTTCAGCACCTGCACATCCACACCCCGAGGTTCAGCCAGCTGTCTGCAACTCCCCGGGTCAGAGCCCTCTGAACTGCCTCAGAGAGGGAGACCAGGATCACTTTGCACAAAGACATTGCAGTTCAACAAACAGCAGACAGTATTCACCACAGCTTAGTTAGTTTACAATTCTGTTTTGTGTGCAAAGACCAAACAAGAATATCATAATTAAATTGGGATACAATCCAATCAATCAAGCAATCAATAAAATTTTACTTGTTATAGTGCCTTTTCACGGTCATGATTGTCACAATTTTGAACATGTAGAATGGTGCATTTTCCTGAGGGAATCTGTGGCATATGTTAAATGGTGGTACTTGACAAATGTAATATAGCTGAGATGCTGTGCACGATTGGTGTTTTGTGTCAGTCTTTTATGAATCTGCTTTGTGTTTTCCTTCACCATGGCAGTGGGGTCTTTGTAAGCACATATTGTTTGTGTCCCTGGCTCTCCTGTCTGAAAAGCTGGAGGTATGTAGACCCCTCTGCTGAGGAATGCCCCCCCCCCCCCAACCCCCCACTTGTTCTGTGCTTTCTCGCCAAAACACTGCCTCAGAGTCTGGCAGTCTTGGCTTGCGAAGCACAGCTTTTCAGCTTTGTTTGGAAAATGCTCTATGGGCAGATGAGGGTGTGGTGTACTGAGAGGAGCTGTCAGTTATATTCTTCAATTGATTATTTTATCTGGTGTGAGTTTCAGTACTCACTCCTCTCCATGGAGCCCTTCATTTAACTGTGTGTTTCGGGAGCAGCACTGAGCTGCTCTGTATATGAACATAGCCCTTTCCACCAGTGCACATTGCTCTAACTACTACACCAGTCTCTTGCTTGTTGCTTTTCTTCTATAGCATTTTTTTTTCTTTTTTGGTTTACTGCTCAGTAATACAAAATGAGCCAATATTTCTGTATGTGAATGCAGTGGTTTTCATGAACTTCTGCAGCTATTAATTGTGGAAACCAATCTGCTTCCCATCCGTCCCTTGCCAACTCTCTTTCCGAAGAGAGCCGAAGCTGCCCATAGGGGTTTATTTGTCCTTGAGAAGGCCTTTGATTTTAATGAGTGTGCTGTCAGTGAATCATGTAAGTGGCTGTTTGGTTATCCATCTCAGCCCTCTGAAGATTCCCCTGCCGCTGACCCCACTGCCGTTCCCGTATTAACCAGCGCTAGGCAACAGGCTGGCAGCCACACAGGTGCGGCATAAATATCCACTTCTGCTCCAGGACTGTGCTGGATTATTCATGAACAAAGATCTGGCTACAGTGTCCCACAGACACACACACTACTGTTCTCTCCTGATAGCCTCTGTGTGAGTGTGTGCGTGTTGTTTTGTATTTTTTGTATTATACAGTTTTGTGGGGGTTTTTTTATCATTAACTACAATATGTGAAAAAATATTCCAAAAGTGTAGTTGAAAACATACCCAACTTTGTCTTAGTATCTGTTGTGTGAATGTTATTTATCATTCAGATATCCATTAATTACAGAGGAGGAAATAGTGCTAAAAGAAAAAAAAAACATCAGTATAATATAATGCATAAAATTGCACTTACCAGCAATATATTTTCGTTGTAAAAAGTGAAGGTACTATAGAGCCTAACATTACTGTAATCTTAGGCCATAGTGTTTCTATGGTGACAAAGATTGATTCCTAATAGCAATATTAACATGCATCACACATGGAGAATTCTGAATGATCTGGGATATATTCTTAGATACAATACCAGTGAAAAGTTTGGACACAGCTTTTATTCTTTGTTTATTTGTTTATTTCCCACATTTTAGAATAATAGTAGAGACATCAGAACTATGAAATAACACAAATGGAACTATGCAGTGAGCAAAATGTGTTAAACAAAACTGTTTTATAATTTAGATTCTTCAAAGTAGCCTAAAATATTTTTAAAAATAAAGAAGAAATAAAAAAAGAAGAAAATTCATACATAAGCATCAACTGTACCATTTATATTTGTTCGAGAAACACATTTCAAGCATTTAAGCATAAGTCTTTAGATCAAAATGTCTTTGAATGCATGGTTCCCATTATCTTATTAGGTCTGCCCAAACCTTTGACTGGTACTGTGTATCAGAGTTCATATTACTCACTTGTAAGTTGCTTTGGATAAAAGTGTCTGCCAAATGAATAAGCGGAAATGTAAATTACATTTGCATTGTATTACATTTGTATTGTAAATGTATTACAGTTGTGGTTTGGATAAGATTCATATAAGGTTTGGATGCTAGGCATAGGACAGGCCCAAACTGAGGGAAGCACAAAGTAAAATCATCAGAGGTGTTCATATTTGGGAATTTTGCAGTTCTGACAGCTACAGCTGGTTCTTCCCACCATTAGTCATGCAATAAGTAAAAAAGCAAGTTTGTGATAGGTCACTACAAAGGGAAAGAATAAATATATATATATATATATATATTTGTATGTGTTATTATTTAAATAAGTGATTATTTGTTTTTAACTTTTACCAGAGTACCATGTGCTTTGACTTAGCGGCTAAAGTGATGAATTAATTGCACAAAACCAATGTCTCAGAAGGGCATTATCTGTTAATTAGCCAGAACTTGGATCATCGTTTACCAGGCTGTCTATCCAGATGTTTACCATTGAAAGTTTAGCTGGTGATTTGACATTGTGAGTTAGATATACAAATTATTATTATAATATTATTATAAAAAATGGCTGCAATATCATTATTACTATGATAAAAATTTAATCATGAAGCATATGGGCAAATTTACCTATCACAAAAATAATAAGTAATAATAACAGATAATATTATGCCTGATTTTCCACTTATACACACACCAAAATAATTCTAAAAACAAAGTCAAATTAAACTTATGAGAACTAATCTTTGCAATGCAGAGGAGGTGATAAGGGCAAGTCTAGTAATCATTGATGTTCTTGATATCATCCCACTGCATTGTATCAAAACACAAAATTAAAATAGTAATAAAAAACAGAGCTTGGGCAAAGAACTGCTGTGAAAATCACTTTCCAGCCATGCTGATGGCAATGGCAGCTCTGAAGATCTGGGCTGTCACATTTCCCCAGTTCAGCTGTTTTCCAGACAATTTTCTAAAACAATACAGTTTCACTGACTGAATATTTTCAGCTGGGGTGTTGAGATGTCAGCACTGTGGCACTGAGACACCTGAATGTGTCAGTAGTGTCCAGATTGTGTAGCTTCTCATGCCACCTTATCAGAGGCAGTTTGTATTGGCACCTTGTGAGTCGCCCTGGATACAGGCATCGGCTAAATCCGGAAGTGCTGTGTTTCTGGAGCTAGGAGGGGCAACAGGTGCAGCTGTATTCATGCACAAACTGCTCTGAATGCTGTGTAACTGGAAGACTGAGGGCTGCTTAATTATTCATTGGGCAGGTCAATAATTGAGGCTCTGCATTTGCCAGTTCTCATGCAAGTGGTGCTTTCTCTGTGATTCTGTGGATGGGGTGAGAGGTATGAGCTTCAGTGATGTGGTTTGGGGTTTGTGGTACAAGCTGCAGTGATGGAGTTTGGGGTTTGGGGTAAGAGGGATGGGGTTTGGGGTATGAGCTGCAGTTAAGGGGTTTTGGGGTTTGGGGCACAAGCTGCAGTGATTGGGTTTGGGGTGAAGGGGTGAAGGGTACAAGCTGCAGTGATTGGGTTTGGAGTTTGGGGTATGAGTTGCAGTGATGGGGTATGGGGTTTGGGGTACGAGCTGCAGTTAAGGGGTTTTGGGGTTTGGGGCACGAGCTGCAGTGATTGGGTTTAGGGTTTGGGGTGGGGGGTACAAGCTGCAGTGATCTGGCAGGTTCTCACAGTTCAGTCCAGTGAGTTCTGCCTGTGAACACTGTGTTCTGTGGAAACAGAAGTGATAAGAAAGTAATGTTCACAGCTAAAGGCCAAAGCTTCTGTTTCCCACCTCTTCACCTGACATGTATGTCCCACCTGCTTATTCACAAACATCAATGCAAAAGACAGAGGGCGTCTGAACCAGCCCTGGAGGCGAGCAGAATGTACTGAAAGGGAAAGAATGGGAGCAGTGCTGAACAGAAGAAAGTTGGCTAAACATGACTCTAAAACACAAGTTATTTTACACTGTAAACAGTTTTTATGCTGGAGTGAAAACCAGAAAACACAGTGGCCCTCCAGGGCCCTGGGACTTGTCATTTGGAAAAAACTGTAGCCACAAGTCAACTTAAAATTCCCCATTCCCGTGTAGGAGCACTGAAGAGCAACAGATGCAGCCAGTCATTCACACTACAAGTCCCACAGTGCACCACAGAGGAGAAAACACTGCAGGATGGAGCATGGATACTCCGCTTACTTCATCCAAGTAACCTGCAGGTGCCAGACAAGCTGCTGGAAGGTGCTGATGAGTTGTGGGACATAAGGACCCTGGCCAACACCACCTGCACTAATCCCAGCTGAGCAAAGCCAGGGTTTCACTGCTGCAGACAGCCAGTCATTGGCTGCTAATGACACGCTGTGGGCTGTAGGGCTGGACCTGCTCTCAGATCAAGCGCTCTTAGCAGCTGAACTCAGGAGCAGCTTCAGCACTGACTGGAACCAGGAACAAATGCAGAGTGTGTATCCCTCAGATTGGGATCTGGGAATAGGCATTGTCACCTGTGTCTCATGAGTGCAGTGGTCTTTACAGTGATCACCATAATACAAGATAATGGGGCCATTCCAGGAGCCAAAAACATGTGCTCAAAATTGAATAACCCAGGCTTTTCAGGCTGCATGTACAGTGACATAAACCAATTGAAGAGCCCTAATAGCGTTTGAGGAATTGATCTATTTGATGTGCAGCAAGCAGGAAATGTATTACTCATAGTAGCCTGAGCTTGTTGGACATATTTTTGTACCTCAGACATGTTTGAGCTATTTACAGCAGTAGGTCGTTGGCCATTTCATTCAACAAAAAAGCACACCTGCATTAGATGTTACTGCAGGGCAGGGAAGGCCAATTTATGCACTAAAGGGCCTGCAGATTTTGGTTCCAATACAGTTTGATCAAATAAAAATAACTTAATTGGATCTGGTGCCTGCTGCCAATTAAAAGCAAGCTCAAAGCTGGAGTTTCTGCCCTGTAGAACAGGAAATGTCCATCACTATGTTGGGCTGAAAGTCAGCCTTCAGATACATGTCAGATGCAAAGGGAACCAGCCCTGTCTGCTGATGCAACATGTATAATGGAATTCCATATAAGAGGGTATAAGAAATATGACCATCTCCAAATATCTGTGATTGAAAGTCACCTTTTTCAGAACAGCAAATACACAAGGTCTGTTTTATCACTTTTATTTATTGTACATTAAGTGAGATTTACTCCCTGATCTCATTTAAACAGACATTTATTAAACAATTTATACAAAATAAAACTATAGGCAATTAAAATTGCAAGAACATTGAACCACTTCCCATACAATACAGTACAGCTGGTTTGTTGAACTGCCCCAGGCATGGAAATGGGAAGATGCCAGTTGCCTTCCTTCTAAAGACCATGAATATGTGAATCCAATATACACTGACTAACATGTACATGCAGCGAATATTACAAAATACAAAGCCGAACATACCATGTGAATGAAAAACCAATTAAAAACCATACCACAATACCAATTGTTTGGGCTGGGCTTGAGTCAATTATAGTCAAAAGAAAACCAAAAATTGTACAGCCCTGTTGATTGACTAGGCACCTATTATTTATTATTCAATTTAGAATGAAGGTACACCAACCTATACAATGAGCTTCTGTACACGCGTGGCCCATACTTGAGACGGACAGGACAGAATTAGGTACTTTTGTACATCCCGAGTCTGTCCTGAACTCTGCTACAAGCTAAAGTGGATCTTGAAGTTGGCTTTGCCGATGGAAACAGGGTGGGGGTCAGGAGGGAGGGAGCAAACCAGCGCTGGGATCATCTGGTGTTGAGATGCAAACTTCCAATACTTTGGGGGCTTTGTTTGGTCCCTTCCTGTAGACTGCTTCCTTTCTTCAGTCAGGCAAACCACAGCAGTTCATGTAGAATCAAATATGCTTTGGATGACATGGTTTCCATCTTGGCTTCTGGATGTTACAGTCTTTGTCTCTGTTAAGTGTGGGATGGGTGGGGGGTTAAGGCGTGGGGGGCAGGAGATTCAGCAGCAGAGGTGCAGGAGGGATGTTACCATGGCAATAGGGAGCAGAAGGAAAAAGGTGTTGGGCTGGAGGGAGGGCCCCGCCCCGATGGGGGTGGTGGAGTTCGCCACACTGCTGTATGTGTTGGTTGCCATTGTTGTTGCGTTGTAATTTGTGCTGCCGCTGGTCTGGTTGGCCATGGGTGCCGATACCGTGGCATTCTGAGACTTCACCTGCGTGGCAGCCAAGAGAAAGTGTTTAAGCATTGAGTGAGGCAAACATACATGTGCAGATCATGAACAGTGCAGACAGTTGCTGTACATTGTGCAGAACACAGGTTTCCAATACACTAATGCAGTGCATTGTGTGCTATACAACTAAAGTGATGCACTGCTGCTACAGGAGACAGCAAAATTGATGCATTTTACCATTTCATATCAAATAGACATGTTCCTTGAAATAAACCAAAGGTTTGCATAGATGGGAGAGCACCACCATGCTGAGGAACCTGAAGGCAAGACACACACCCAAGGGGAAGGTTAAGGTGCAACATACAAACTGCCTTTTGGCCAGCTGCCACCCAACCTTGAGCTGGATTACAGTATGAAACCTCCATCACAAAGTCAGGATCAAAAACCTCCAGATAGCCAATGTTCATACTGCAGTAAGACCATCCATGGAATAGCTGTGGGATTTGAGGTTTGGGGGAGCTTCATCACCCTCCCCAATGCCCACTTTAAATGCCTCATGCCAAAATCTTAAAATCAGTTTAACAGGTTGCATACATTAGGGACTGGACAAATCAGACTGGCAAGCTTTGCCATCATTTGTGAGTAAAAACTCAGTCTTCCAGTAGAGAAAGATGAACAACAGAATCCCTTCCACTCTATCTGTGCAAGCCCACGCTCGGGCATGAAAACACGGACAAATCAGTCCAAACTGCTTAACCCTCTCCCAGACAGTGAAACTGATCTAATTCTTTGTAATGCATCAAAATCATTTCACCAAACGGTGAATTTTTCTCACATTCACGCGGCTAATGACAAACGTTTGATCAACACGCATCAGTTTAGGCAGGACGAGGTGACTCCGCCTTAGGGGTGATATTCTAGCCTCCGAATGGCATCGACATGGATGCGGCTCTAACTGTCCGTCTCATGTTTCCTACAGTGTCGTATAGAAAGTAACTTTATCGGTGGAGAAAACAGTAAGGTATACGTAGTGTAAATTATTTAGTTGCAAGTGTGCTTTAGCGACAAAGGAATCAACAGCACGACTGTGCAATATGTTGGAAGCATAGCATTAATTTACGAGGACTAATTGCGTAGGGTAGAATACGGAACCGTTTTGAATTTATAGCGCACATGCTCTGAATCCGAGGGTGATTGACACAAACAGGCTGGAAGTAGTTGTCCACGAGCGGTCAACAGCTCATTAGCACAAACTACGCTGCGGAGAGCACCTGATGCAAGATACATCTAGAAAAACATTTTCGCAGTCCGTAAAATTATAATTTAACTTAACGTTTCATAATCTACATGCAACAAAATAAGCATAATAAGGTAGACAAGCAAAATATATAAAGCTCATTAAAACCCCTAAGAGAAATTTTGAATAATTTAAAATGTACTGAAAGTACAGACAACTGATGTGGGAAGATCACTTCTCACTCACATTTGCTAGTAGATAGTAATACCTTACACTAAAACAATCAATCCACCGTGCATCGTAATCATACCTGTGTCGACAAACATATGGCGAGCACCAGAACTCCAAAATAAGCAGCTGTGATTTTATTCATTTTCTCTGTGATTTTGGCCAAAACGCGGCTTATCCACTTTTTAATACCAATTTCTTTGCCGCACGCTCCTTCCCTTCTGATCAGGTGTGGTCGGATAGGACAGGTTTTATACCAGCGTCAGTGACTGACAGCTGTGACGTGCTCAAAGTCGCGGCCCCCAAACTACCTGCCCACCAAATTAACAAATACAGCACCTTCGAGGTAAGAACTCTAAATTGTTGCATACATTTCGAAAGATGGTATAATCGTAGATATACGATATCTCAATTTTAATCACAGTAGTAAAGAGCTGATTTCGCCGAGCCTTGCTTTATGCGAGTTTTGAGTTTTTAGATAAATTGCGTTGATGAGTCTACGTCAGCATGAGTGCATTACTAACTTTCTTCCCAATGAATACATTTTTGCTTTATATCATCGATTAATGGAAGTTAAAGAGGGTGGGGCTGCGTCCCATTAAAAATGTTCGAAAGGGAGTGTAAATAGGTAACGCATATTCAGACGTGCAGCGACCTCTAATGTTGCAAATGCCCCTTCAACATTTAAATTGGTGACGATGCGATTCAAGTGTATACGGTGACAACAGGGCCGTTGAATCAATGGCTTTAAGCGTTTTTGATGTCTATCTATTGTGCATGCATTGCATGCAGTGCATGCATGAACAAATTTTAGCTTTAGATAGCATAAGAAATTTGTTTAGTAATCAAATAGGTCTGTTGCAAAAGTGACCAAGAGGGCATGTCACTAAAACCAGTTTTCCATCCCAAACAACTAGGCTGCAGCAGGCTGGGTCTGAAGGCTGTCAGCTCGAAATCTCAGGTTATTACTCCCAGTATGTGATAAAGACAACATCGTGTAAACTCCCCAATCCAAACCCTAATCCTAAACTGATTTTTCCCCCCTTCACACAATTTTGATGTGATCTCAGCAGAATGATGTTGCAAGTATTAAGTGTGCAAAGAATTATGCCTCCAGGATCCTAGGCAAGAGCTAAAGCTTATTTTTGCAGCTAGATGCAATTAAAATCAAGGCAAAGTTAACAAAATTATATTTTGATTTAGTTTTTAATAAAGAAATAAGATAATGTCTGCCCTGCTCTATTTTCCATAAAAAGTGGAAATGAAAATGAAATAGTGTTATTTTTCATATCTACAGTCATTCACTTCTTTGGGTCATTGACCATTAGTTTATCTCAGCCCTTGCACTCTGACGGTATTCTGTCCAATGAAAGAATTCTTTCAATAAAGAAGTTTGAATACAGCAGGTTGTAGACAATAATGCACATTCATCAGTAGCCCTAGATAGCTAATCCTGGTCAGAATGCCATGGTAAGATACCAGAAGGACTCCAGGTCTGAATCCAGGTGGAATTCAGAGCTTGGCTCTTTCAGGGATGGAGCAGAGAGTACTCCCCTCTCCTGTAATTTTGTAAGTTGGTCTTTCCAGAGAGAAACAGGGATAGAATATGAGATGCTGGTGGCCCTGACAAAAGTATCTACTGGGCTTTGCAGCTGTCTCTGGGATAATGGGACTATTACATTACATTGCGTGCATTTAGCAGACACTCTTATGCAAAGCAACTTCCATCAAAATAGAACATAAGTATATCCATTCAATTTAAATGAGCCAGACTCACAACACTCCCCGACTCCCAGTGAGTGTGAGCATAGCACTACTCAAGCCCTACCATTTGATTTAGTTAATTTGTGCACACTGAAAAAAAAACAAGGATACTACAATAGAACAGTCCCTAGAATAGAAATTATAATACATCGTAATACTACACATAAAATTAACATCAGCGCAAGAAGTAGCAGGTGTTAGGGGGAGGGGATAGAAGTGGAAGTATTACTGAACACTTCACATTTTTGAAGAAAATGAACAACTGTTCAACGTACAACTAGCATTCATGGCCATTTGCATTGGCTGGGAGGTACCATGGGCTTGGAGCAGCAGGAGCAGACCTCTGACCATGGCAAAGTTCATCCCACGGGACTGATAAAGTGTTTGAAATAGGAGTTGTACATTTACTGAGGGCAAACACAGGCTGTACAGGTCATCTGTTGGGGTATCATGCATCAGCACTTGAAGTTAAATTTCTTCATCAGTAACTGGCTGTATTTACAATTGTTTTAAAGGTATTATTTGTGAGGAGTGAGGAGGAATGGAAAGATATTTGGAATAATGTACAATCTTGTGGCATACACTACTACAGTTCAAAGTTGTTCATTACTCAGAATACATGCATACATTTCTTACTCATGCTGGAGGTGTAAAAACAAAAAAGGTGTTTTTCATATGTGGTCTTGTTCACAACCTGGGTTTTATTGGGACTGTGATTTCTGTAATATGTGTAGGATTTAATACCCCAAAGTCCTTTTGGTTGTGTCTTTTGGGTTATGTTTTGTTAATATTTATCAGCACAAACACTATTGTGGTACTGGCAATTCACAAACCCTCCAACAGTAACTCAGCTGGGTTTGGGAACCACATCTTCACAATATAAAACATAAAGTGTACAATTATGATCATATGCTCTGATTCATGTAGGCCTTTTATAGGCCATTTATGTTACTAGATGTCATTATTATTCTTAGTCTGTTATCATTAGTTAGACAGAGGCTCCGAGGGGCTCCTGAAACAGAGAGGCCAACATCTCCCTCTGTTGGAGAATAGAGGTATTACATGGTGCCCTACAGCCAGCGGATTTAGGCACTTCTGACATTTCCTTCATGTGCATCAGTATGTTTCCACAATAAATACACGGTTGTGTACTCTTTTGTCAAATGAAAATATGATGCATGTCTTCAAAAGAATACTTACTCTGTACATATTATAATGATTTAAAGGTATACTATTAGCACTGGACATCAGTGAATCAGCAACAAAAACACTATCAGCACAATGTAGCACATTGTCATATAAAAGAAATCAGCTACAAGTGATCAAACATGCCTCTCTACAGCACTCTGTGGCAAGTTCTGCCCTGAAGCACTGGTGCTACTGTTTCAATTGAATTATTATTCACATGCTGGATGAGTTTAGATTAAGGGGTGGGTCAGCTTATCTTTTATGGTTTGGGGAAGTAAACAGTTAAAGCTTGATATGTACCCACAGTTCTTCCTGACCACCATGTCTGGAAGTGTATTTTGAGATAAACGTGCTTGTATGTAACACTGATCTCATCTCTTCCACCTTCTTATTTGAATTCAGATCGAGCCACTGTCCACATCATTTATATATATATTCAACCCTGTGCTCTTAATGGTGTGCTCAGGATGCACACACAGAAAACAAAGCAAAAACAAACAGAATATACTGAATATCCCTGACAATGATGCTCCCAGAGCTGGGCAGTTACACATCACACTGTCACAACAAGCAACACATGCACATAAAGGAAAAACAGTAACATTACTGATGTGGGCTGGATTCAGGTTTGCTCTTTAGCGCTGAAAAGCAGAGGAGATTCAGTGACAGGTGTGGTTTTACACTTTGCCTTTTCTCTGTGTCCTGCCTCTGCCTCATTCACTCGCTTTTACCCACACCCTACTCACGCTTTCATTTCATCTGCTGGTGGTCAAAGTGCTGAACTTTACATTAGATTACATTCATGTCATTTTAGCAGACACTCCTATCCAGAGCACCTCACACAGGTTACAAATGATTTCCATTTGTGCAGATGGATATTTACTGAAGCAGTTCTGGGTTCGGTACAACAACAGTGCTGCAACTAGCAAGCTATTCTGTGTGTTTATAACTCACTGAGAGAAAAAATACTTTCTTTACCTTTAATTAATTTTCTTTAATTAATCATCTTGTTCTGCTGACAGAGGGTACTAAAAAGTTTCTGTAGTTGTCTTTATTTATCCCTTTTAAAATTATAAAAACTTCAAACAAATCTCCTCTGACTCTCCTTCTTTGAACTAAAAAGATTGTGTCTTTAATCTCTCTTAGTAACTTTCATACCTGGGACCAGTCTTGTTGCCCTGCTCTGTACTTTTTTGAGAACTCCAATGTCCTTTTTCTAGGATGGTGCCATACTAGAGTAGTCACCTCTTTAGCATTCTTCTTCCTGTTTCCTTTTGTGTTCAGACCTACTGTAAAGCGGGCCTTATAGTGTTGGCTGTGTTTGGAACTCTTCTTTGATTCATTTTTGGAAATCAGAATCTAGAAAACTCTTTTTACAAATCAACACTCAAGACAACACTCAAGAAATTGTTTTTCATGACTATTTCTCAGAACTGAAGAACTGCAAACAACTGAATTTCACCTTTCAAGAAAACAGTGAGTCCACCCAGTGGGACACGTTTACTTTTTTGCTCTGCCAATACTTGTTACATGGATAAATTCATTTGTAGTAAATTTGGTCTAAATAATTTGTTCATTGAAAACGTTGCTGAATTAGAGAGTCACATACAGAATACAGAATGTATGAAATTAAAGATAGTGAAGGTTTCACAGATTCTTTCTTACTGGCCCTGAATGCATCAGATAGCCAGTCCTCTACTGCCTCAGTGCGCAGAGGCCATGCTTTGTGACAGTTTGAAAAGAGCAGAGCTGCAGACCAAATTCTCTGATGCAACACCAGCTTTCTGTCCACCTTTCAACCAGATTTCCCCTCAGTAACGCACCTGCTGAGAAAGCATGCATGATTGGTTGTTGGATATGTAAACATGAAGTCAGCATAGAATTACCTGAGCATCTTTTAGTCAAGGTATGAATTATGTAACCGGACACCTTTTTACCCCCGGTTTACATCTGTAAAGGCTACTCCCACATACTTTATATTGATTTGGTACACATTTCATTGTTAAAAACATCAGGACAAACTCCTTGCACAAGTACAAGCACAAGCTTGTGCTTGTGCTTGTGCTTGTGCTTGTGCTTGTGCTTGGGCTTGTGCGTGTGCTTGTGCTTGTGCTTGTGCGTTTGACATCTGCTTAGTTCCTTGGGTTACTCTTCTTGCCTGCTGATTTGGAATAATTCTCTGCTGGGTTAGTTTGACTGCTCTGCCTGTTTAGACCCAGATCTCTATCTGTGCCCCTCTGTTTGTGTTTACCTGTTTGATCTCCAGTTAATTACCTCTGCCTGCATTTTTTTTTTTGGTTTGTCTTTGCCTTGTGATTTTGGATATTCTGTCTGTTTTGTGGATCTTCTGGTGTTGACTCAAACTGTTTTTGACAACTGTTTGTGGCTTGTGCCATGTAATAAAATACCACGTTTGCCATTCTGGTCTGCTCCTGGGTCCTTCCACCTGAAGGCCTGACAAAGCCGTGTATTGCATACAGTATGGCACCACAGGTAGCAATCTCCACTATATATTTGATGCTTGGATTTAACACATAAAAACCTCAAACTTTAACAGGACCATGACTGATACTGTGAAGCTATGATTACTGAAGCAATGATCAGATCCCCCTAAGGCAACTGCAGTAACCTAGAAACTATACCAGTATCTTGATGCTGAAATTGTGCAAATGTGAATACAGAACATTCTAAAAATTGGACATCAAGTATTTCAGTTTTCATCATTTGAAAACGAATCTGTGATTGTTGCTCAGTGCACTTTGTTGCACTAATTGTGACCATAAAGTCATAAATTTGTGAGATGTATTTTATAAAAGGATAACTGTACAATCTAGCCTCTATAGGACTGGAATAATGTATAATAGTCTGAGAAATGTGGGCTTTGAGGAATCTGTAGATTTGTGGGGTCATGCACTAGGAAAAGCACTGACGGGGACTCCACATTTGGACAATGATCGTTGTAAGGTATGGCATTGCTTTTGACTGGGAGTGCATGTGTGTCATTGGTTATTTATATCTAGAGGTAGGGTAACTCTTTTAGAAAGCTGTTCATTGGCGTTCTGTAAATACTGTTGGTTACGGGTAACTGATGAGATGGATGAGAAGGCGATGGTAATACCAGTAAGCGGGTGCTTCTGGGTAAGGCACTGAGTGCTACTTGTTGCTGAGACTTGCGTTGCGAATTTATTACACGTTGAAAGGAGTATAGGAGGAATTTAAGGAAGCTCGTTAGGCGACCTGGAACACTTCATTATGAAAACTATACCAAGGAACTACAGAGAGAGACGCTGAGAAGCAACATTTGGATGAGTTTGACCCATTGCACTTGTCTTTTATATTGGATGATGCTGGGGGTAGTGTTTTCAACGCATTTGAGAAGCACAAAAGCAAGAAAACTGGTTTCTGGATACTTGATTGTTTGAACATTGCGCCATACCTATTCGAGGTCAGGGCACACTGAAACATTGAAAAGAACAGCACGAAACAGCCACTGCAGCTTCTGCTCCCCGAAACATTCACTTATTTCACCTACAAGCGTGAGCGAAGCAGCGCCGTCTCCGCCTCGCCGAAGCCCCGTTCTGCGCCGGGGACACCGGGTTCAATACCGAGTTTCAGAGAGGCGTGAAAGCCGCCACACTCGACACACAACAGATATCACGAAATAACCTTAAAAGGATTTAGTTTTCTGTAAGGGGACGTAAAACGTAAAAATGACGTCTGGAGCGGAAAGAAGGATCGAAACCCGACTGAAAACACTGGAAGCTTTGATTAAGGATCCGAGGTCGGCGATGAACATGGAAAGTCTACTTGTAAGTTTGCATCACTATTTCTGTCATTTCCATTGCGCCACTTCGTATTTCCTAAGTTTTTGCTTGGTCATTCCGAGACTCCACTGTGTGCGGCACAGACGCGAACGTTCAGAGCACCTGCACTGTTGTATTTACCAATTACCGGGTATTTCTAAATCAGCAAAAAGATAAAAGGATTTTAGTTGGCTACTATTCCTGTTGAATGTCACAGGCGAGTTGTGTATATATAGAGCCTTTCATATGCAGCTTCTTTATATTTGAAGATATTTAAAACCTTTAAAATCTACCTAAACTTTTTTGAAAACTTAATTGCAGTTAAATGTATTAAATGTTTACTTGGACCATTTGGAAAAATTGAAACATTGTTGAAAAACTGTTAACACATAACCGCATTTGGCAGCCTATATTAAATGCAAGACGCATATAGTGATACAGTACACAGCGTGAGTCTTTGGAATGAAGGTTTTCCCACCCTGGTCTAGCTGATGGTGGTGAATTATTGTCCATGCAGCTGTAGAGGCCCCATTTTCTCAGTCTAACAGCCCTAACTGAAGGGCACCTTTTGCATGGACAGTCTGGTACTGCCTGCTGCCTTACCTCTCTCTCCCTAAGGAGCTGGGTTGCCGGCTGCCTGTGCTCACAGACAGTCATTCCTGTCACCGCAGATGCTGTGTCTCATGCAGAGCATGTGCTTATTGGTGCCTTGAGAGAGAGACTGCACACCAGGGTGCTTGTAATTGAAGAGTCTGAGCCTACATTCATAACCAAGTTTCACTGTTTGCATATCACATTGCATATTATTTCTGCGTCTAGTTTGGAAAGCGTGAGCTTCGTTGTCTCTGCTGGGATATGCTGAGTGCAAGATTGCACCTGACATTATCTCGTTCATAATGTCACTTAACAACTCCCTGACCACTGCCTTCCAGCAGACACATGTCACACTTCTGCTCAAGAAACCAACACTGGACCCCTCTGCTGCCTAAAACTACTACCCTGTCTCCCTCCTCCTCTTCCTCTCAAAAACCCTTGAACATGCTGCCTTCAGTCACCTTTCACATTTTCTCACACAGAATAACCTGCATGACCCCAGTCAGTCTGGTTTGAAGGCTGGTCACTCCACTGAAACAGCTCTTCCTGTCACAAATGCCCTTCACTCTGTAAGGACAGCCTCTCAGTCTGCTGTTCTCATTCCCCCAGACTTTTTTGGGGCCTCTGACACAATCGTCACGTCCTTCGTCTTCCTTGCAGGTGATGGTTATCTCGGGCTTGGTACTCAGCCCTCTCAGGATGCACTTATCAGGTGTCCTGGAGAGGAGCTGTATCGACCCCTCAGGTCCTCTCTACAAGAGTCCCTCAAGGTTCTGTCCTGGGCCGTCGTCTTTTCTTCTTGTACAGAAGATCGCTTGGCTCTGTTATTTCCCCTCATGTATGCACACATCACTGTTATGCTGACGACACCCAGCTGTTCCTCTCTTTTCCTCCATCTGATATCCAGGTTTCATCACACACCTCAGCTTGCTTAGCTGATGCTTTTGTGGATTTATAAACATCACTCAATTTGATTCATTTTGACTCAGTCTGGCCAATACTGAGCTTCTTCATATTACAGCTAAGTCTTATTCAATTTGAAAACTCTCACCCTGGAAAGCCTCCTGGACCATCAAGACCCTTTGAGTGACACTTGATAGTAATCTAACATACATGGACCACACAGCAACATTCAGCAGGACCTGCTGATTCTTCCTCAACAGCATCAGAAGAATTCACCTCCTGCTCACCCCCCACCTACTCAGCCAAACGCCTGGTACAAGCCTTGGTTCTCTCCCACCTAGACCACTGCACCTCCAAGGCCTTGCTGTCTTCCCTGCATGAGTGATCAAACCCCTGCATCTTACACAGATTGCCGCTGCTCGAATGCTCCACAATGTCCCCAGACTCTCCCATGTCTCACCCTTCCTGATCTCCCTTCACTGGCTACCAGTGATGCCTCACAGACACCTCGGTGAGTGCTCCCTCTTCAGGGGGAGCTCAGTCCTGCGCATTATACATTACATTACATTATTGGCATTTAGCAGACGCTCTTATCCAGAGTGACTTACACTGTTATCCATGTATACATATATATTTATACAGCTGGATATTTTACTGAGGCAATTCAGGGTTAAGTACCTTGCCCAAGGCTGCAGCAGCAGTACCCCAGTGGGGAATCGAACCAGCAACCTTTCGGTCACGAGTCCTGCTCCTTAACCACTATGCTACATTGCACACCAGCCACATCACAGCCACAGCCACAGCGCACACCAGCCACATCACAGCCACAGCGTTCGGCTTCTTGAGGATGCTTGGCTGTTCTTTCCTCTCATAACCTCACATCCCAGTCACACCCGCTGTCTGTCCCCGCTGTGGTGGAGTGAGCTGCCTGTTTCAGTCAGAACAGCCGAAACACTGGCCATCTTTCAGTGCAGACTGAAGACCCACCTCTTCAGACTTACAGGTGTTCTTTCATGCATGTGGTATGTTAACATTATATGAAGGATGGTGTGGTCCTTAATTATACATATTGCCTTGCACTTACACGTCAATCAAGGCATGCAGTGGTGATCTCAGCACTATGTCTGGCACTGATGCTTGCTCATGTGTGGCTAGTGGTGTCCTGTTTATACAACATTTTATGCTATTATATTAGATGCACTGTGAGTGGCTCTGAAAGAGCATCTGCTAAATGACAACAATGAAATGTGGTATCTATCATGCCTATTTTGGCAACAGTGTTCCAACATAGATTTATTCAAAAAAGGAAAATTGGCCTGCTTTTGGCTATCATAGGCGATTGTTTTATTTTTGTAGTCTTTTTGTCTTTCTCAGCCACAGGTCTAACGAGAAGTCTGGGCAGTTGTGCCTTTGGGTTACATAACATAAGGTAGTTAAAATATGTATGAACTAAAACATATTTTCCAGATCCAATTATTCATGACCATTGAATTGTAGATTATTCTTAAAATATCAGCTACATTTGGGGCATTCTTAGTGGCTTCAAGCAGAGGTCAGTGTTCTGTTATTTAATCTTCATCAGTTTGAACACGCTAATATATAAATTAAGAGTAATCCATTACAGTTTTTTGTTTTACTTTGTTTTGTGTATATGTGTTTGTTACATGGCAACATATGCTGTGTTTCTGCTCATGGATACATCAACCTGTGTTTTTTCAAATTAATTGAGCTGTGTGTGTGTGTGTGTGTGTGTGTCAGGGCTCCGCCCCCCTAGCTGTGGTGTTTTTGTTTTTCCCTGTCCATGTGCTTTTTGTTTTTCCTTGTGTTCCAGCCCCGCCCCGCTCCCCGCCTGGTCCCCGCCCACCTGATTGCCCCATTACCTTCACCTGCCTGCCTGCCCACCTGCATCTCATCTCTTCATCAGCCCAGCCCTATTTCTACCCTGCTTGTTCCTGTCTTGTTTGCCAGTTCGTCTCAGCGTTTTCGTACCTGTTTCGTTCCCGCAATTTTTTGGATTTCCGTATTCTCCGTGCCTGACTCTGCCTGCCCTTCGTCTTCGTTTTCTGCCTGCCGTTTTGTCCCTTTGCCTGATCGTTTGCCTGCCTGGTTCCTGATCCTGCCTGCTTCTGTTATTCGACCCTGTTTTTGTCCACGGACTGCCTTCTGGTTTTTCGACCCTGCCTGCTTTTGTTTTGCAACTTTCCTGCCGTCATTTATAATCCCACCTGCAACCTGGAGCTCTCTTGGTCTGCGACTTGGTCTGCGACTGCGACTGCGACTGCCGAGAGGCGTCGGCATCCCAGACCGCAGTGCCCCACTCCCTGGCACGTCCCGTCAACAGGGTAATCACGTAGGCGATCCTCGCCCGGTCCGTGGGAAACGTGGAGGGTTGGAGTTCGAAAACCAGGGAGCACTGGGAGAGGAACGACCGACAGGTTCCCGGATTCCCCGCGTAACATTCGGGAGGTGGCAATCGGGGTTCCCGGCTCGGGAGAGCTGGTGGGGCAGACGGGGGAGCTGCCGCAGGCGGTGCGGGGCGGTTCTCCTGGCTCGGCTGCTGCAGCTGCAGCAGCTGGGACGTGACGCCGGCAAGGTTGGTGGCGAAACTCTCCAAGGACCGGCCTATGGCTTCCAGCTGGCTTTGATGGTCCCCCAGCAATGCGCCTTGCAGCTCCAGCGCAGTCTTCAGCTGGGGTAGGTCTGCTGAGTCCATCTTGGCCAGTTCGTACTGTAAGGGCTCAGGCAGGGACTCAGTCGCAGACCAAGAGAGCTCCAGGTTGCAGGTGGGATTATAAATGACGGCAGGAAAGTTGCAAAACAAAAGCAGGCAGGGTCGAAAAACCAGAAGGCAGTCCGTGGACAAAAACAGGGTCGAATAACAGAAGCAGGCAGGATCAGGAACCAGGCAGGCAAACGATCAGGCAAAGGGACAAAACGGCAGGCAGAAAACGAAGACGAAGGGCAGGCAGAGTCAGGCACGGAGAATACGGAAATCCAAAAAATTGCGGGAACGAAACAGGTACGAAAACGCTGAGACGAACTGGCAAACAAGACAGGAACAAGCAGGGTAGAAATAGGGCTGGGCTGATGAAGAGATGAGATGCAGGTGGGCAGGCAGGCAGGTGAAGGTAATGGGGCAATCAGGTGGGCGGGGACCAGGCGGGGAGCGGGGCGGGGCTGGAACACAAGGAAAAACAAAAAGCACATGGACAGGGAAAAACAAAAACACCACAGCTAGGGGGGCGGAGCCCTGACAGTGTGTGTGTGTGTGTGTGTAAGCCATTGGCGACATTCGATGGCATTGTCCATCGGCCCAACCCTAATTAATATGTGCTGGGTAGAGAAGTGTGGGAGGATGTTGATGGTACAGTATGTTGATGGTGGTACAGTATGTTGATGGTGGTGCAGTGTATGTTGATGGTACAGTATGTTGATTGTGGTAGAGTGTGTGTTGATGGTACATTATGTTGATGGTGGTACAGTATGTTGATGGTGGTGCAGTGTATGTTGATGGTACAGTATGTTGATGGTGGTACAGTATGTTGACAGCGGTACAGTATGTTGATGGTACATTATGTTGATGGTGGTACAGTATGTTGATGGTGGTGCAGTGTATGTTGATGGTACATTATGTTGATGGTGGTACAGTATGTTGATGGTGGTGCAGCGTATGTTGATGGTACAGTATGTTGATGGTACAGTATGTTGATGGTGGTACAGTATGTTGATGGTGGTGCAATGTGTGTTGATGGTACATTATGTTGATGGTGGTACAGTATGTTGATGGTGGTGCAGTGTATGTTGATGGTACAGTATGTTGATGGTACATTATGTTGATGGTGGTACAGTATGTTGATGGTGGTGCAGCGTATGTTGATGGTACAGTATGTTGATGGTACAGTATGTTGATGGTGGTACAGTATGTTGATGGTGGTGCAATGTATGTTGATGGTACATTATGTTGATGGTGGTACAGTATGTTGATGGTGGTGCAGTGTATGTTGATGGTACAGTATGTTGATGGTGGTACAGTATGTTGATGGTGGTGCAGTGTATGTTGATGGTACAGTATGTTGATGGTGGTACAGTATGTTGGTGGTACAGCATGTTGGTGGTACAGTATGTTGATGGTGGTACAGTATGTTGATGGTGGTGCAGTGTATGTTGATGGTACAGTATGTTGATGGTGGTGCAGTGTATGTTGATGGTACAGTATGTTGATGGTGGTACAGTATGTTGATGGTACAGTATGTTGATGGTGGTACAGTATGTTGATGGTGGTACAGTATGTTGGTGGTACAGTATGTTGGTGGTACAGTATGTTGATGGTGGTACAGTCTGTTGATGGTGGTGCAGTGTATGTTGATGGTGGTACAGTATGTTGATGGTGGTGCAGTGTATGTTGATGGTACAGTATGTTGATGGTACAGTATGTTGATGGTGGTACAGTATGTTGATGGTGGTACAGTATGTTGATGGTACAGAATGTTGATTGTGGTACAGTATGTTGATGGTACAGTATGTTGATGGTGGTGCAGTGTATGTTGATGGTACAGTATGTTGATGGTGGTACAGTATGTTGATGGTACAGAATGTTGATTGTGGTACAGTATGTTGATGGTACAGTATGTTGATGGTGGTGCAGTGTATGTTGATGGTACAGTATGTTGATGGTGGTACAGTATGTTGATGGTGGTGCAGTGTATGTTGATGGTGGTACAGTATGTTGATGGTACATTATGTTGATTGTGGTAGAGTGTGTGTTGGTGTTGTGTTGCTCTTCCCTGTTGTGTGTGTGTGTGTGTGGCTGTTTCCTCATCCCTTTGAGCTGCACGTTTACACAACCCTAGATCTGACAACAGGTGCTAATAAACCATGAACGCATATGAAGAGCTTTGATCACTCCATCACACTGACACGCACATGCACAGACGTCTGCTGACACCTCTCCCCTTTTGGTATGTCAGGAAGCTCCAATCCTCCTTTGGACTGCTTCATTGGATGGCAGTAGATGTTGGAAAGAAATAATCATTGTGAGCCCTATTTGGAAGCCTGTAGATTGTGGGTAGTACCCTGAGACCCCTCCTGCCCCCTCCCACACAGCCCCCTCCTCCTCCCCCTCGGGATTTTCCTGTAAAGGTCGCAGTGTGGTGGTGACTCTGACGTCCGGTTATAGCTGTTGAGCTGCTGTGCTATTTCTGCAGGGCTGCATCAGGGGAGACTGCTGCTGTCTATTTAAAGCACTGGAATTGTTCCGTTCCTCAGTCATTAGGAGGAATACGCGACTGAGGTGGTCACACACAGTGCTGTGCTGCGTGACCCCTTATGCACTGGCTGGACTGTGTTAGACCTGCCTGCCACAGCCCTATATGCTGAGTCTGAGGAACGGCTCTCAGCACAGGCTCAGGCGGCAGTGGGGGCGTGGGGGGCGGTGCTGCGTGGGGGGTGGTGCTGTGTGGGTATCAGTGTTTACCAATCTGGGGGGGCTCAGCCGTGCTTAACTCCTCCATGGTCTCGGGGCTGCTGTAAGGACAGATGTCAGAACAGCCTGATGGACAGTGTGTTTGGCTCCCTACCTGAGTGCCTGCTGGGCAGGTGTCAGAGGTCAGAGTGGACTCTCACCCCAGCTGAAGGAAGGATTCAGAACTGCTCCCATTGAACCTGCAACCATTGAACCTGCATCACGTCTGATTTTCCTGCATTACATCAATGCTTTCAGTCATTACATTACATTCATTTAGCAGATACTTTTAATTCAGAGTGACCAGTACAAGAGAACAGAAGTGTATCCATTCAAATTGAATGAAGAACAGTGTCAGACCAGGCTAACAACACTTCCAGACTAGTGAGCGTGAGCATAACACTATTCAGGCCCTACCCTAAGTTAACTTGTACTACCTGACTAGATAAGGGAAGCCAAGTGTACTACCATACATTAGTCACTAGATCACAGAATCCAAAACATGTCACAATACTACATATAAAATAAAGCAAGTAAGTCGTAAAAGTATCCAGTGTTATGAGGCGGGGATTGAGGAGGAGCCGAGATGCGGTCTGAAGAGGTAAGTCTTCAGTCGGTGTTGGAAGATAGCCAGTGGGCAGTTCATTCCACCACTGAGGGACCAGTGCAGACAGGGATGGTGTCTGAGAGGAGTGACCCCGCCGGGATGGGACAGTCAGTTGCCCCATGGTTGCAGACCATGTTACAGACCTGTAGTGCTGTAATTCATTCGTTTTAGTTTTCCAGACACAGAAATATTATCAATGATTCACATAAAACTGCAAACACCTGGTAGCAGTAAAAATGGCAATGTAATGTCTAGGCATATTTCACTTGCAGTTTGAGCTCATGAAGAACCAGCAACTGTCCTGTGAGCAACTCAAGTTTCATGTTGTAGAACCATAGAACTGCCCGCTTCCTGCTGTGCTTCCTCCTGTTGATGTTGACATAATCTCTCAGTTGTGTGGCACATCAGCTTTCTCTGTTCCACCAGTCTTTCTGGATTCGCCATTAATGTCCTCTACATTGCAGTCAGCACCACAGCCCTGACCGCGCAGTTCGGTGTGGTCTGTGCTGCTGTTCGGTGTGGTCTGTGCTGCTGTTCGGTGTGGTCTGCTGCTGTTCGGTGTGGTCTGTGCTGCTGTTCGGTGTGGGCTGTGCTGCTGTTCGGTGTGGTCTGTGCTGCAGTTCAGTGTGGTCTGTGCTGCTGTTCGGTGCTGCTGTTCGGTGTGGTCTGTGCTGCTGTTCAGTGTGGGCTGTGCTGCTGTTCGGTGTGGGCTGTGCTGCTGTTCAGTGTGGGCTGTGCTGCTGTTCGGTGTGGGCTGTGCTGCTGTTCGGTGTGGTCTGTGCTGCTGTTCGGTGTGGTCTGTGCTGCTGTTCGGTGTGGTCTGCTGCTGTTCGGTGTGGTCTGCTGCTGTTCGGTGCTGCTGTTCGGTGTGGTCTGCTGCTGTTCGGTGTGGTCTGTGCTGCTGTTCGGTGTGGGCTGTGCTGCTGTTCGGTGTGGGCTGTGCTGCTGTTCGGTGTGGTCTGTGCTGCTGTTCGGTGTGGTGTCTGCTGCTGTTCGGTGTGGGCTGTGCTGCTGTTCGGTGTGGGCTGTGCTGCTGTTCGGTGTGGTCTGTGCTGCAGTTCAGTGTGGTCTGTGCTGCTGTTCGGTGTGGGCTGTGCTGCTGTTCGGTGTGGGCTGTGCTGCAGTTCAGTGTGGTCTGTGCTGCTGTTCGGTGTGGGCTGTGCTGCTGTTCGGTGTGGGCTGTGCTGCTGTTCGGTGTGGTCTGTGCTGCTGTTCGGTGTGGTCTGCTGCTGTTCGGTGTGGTCTGTGCTGCAGTTCGGTGTGGTCTGTGCTGCTGTTCGGTGTGGTCTGTGCTGCTGTTCGGTGTGGTCTGTGCTGCAGTTCAGTGTGGTCTGTGCTGCAGTTCGGTGTGGTCTGTGCTGCTGTTCGGTGTGGGCTGTGGTGCGGCTCACAGCCCTGACTGCTCTGACAGTTGAGACACTAAATGGTGTTAATGGTGATGTAAAGTCTTTGTTTCAACTGTGCTGCTTTTACTAGTTGAGTGCATCTCTTTGTGAAATGCGCTTGCCTGTATTTCAAGTGTTAACATTAAATGAACCTCTGCTTGTTGACACAAAAATGTAAGGATTATTTGATGACTACGTTGACTATGTTGACTATGTATCTGCAGGCTAAAGCAAAGCTTCTCTTTTCAGGACTCCATGAATGCTCTGGTTCTTGATCTGGACTACCCTGCACTACGGAAAAACAAAAATGTAGAAGCATTTTTAAAACGATGTAAGTACTTCCTCCCTGGATAGTGTTAGTGCTCCTGCTTTAATGTAGAGTGTTTGTCATGCCTGGATTCCTCTGTCTTACTGCCCTCACCTGGATCTGTACTTACCTGAGAGGGTGGTGTCTGGCCATCTGATGCCATAGCCACCTAAGTCTGAGCCTGTGCTGTACCTGCTGTGTCCCTACAGATGAGAAGGTGATGGGAGACCTGAGGGAGCTGCAGGTGAGGACTGAGGACTTTGATAAGGTGAAAGTGATTGGCAGGGGAGCCTATGGTGAAGTGCAGCTGGTAAGCATCTCCTGATTAAAGGAAAAGCTCTATTTACTCTCTCGATGGAATTCCCTCCTCCATAGTTAACGGAAGGAAATTAGTCGGAAATAGAATATTGCATTATTGTGCTTTTGTCCTTTCACCATCTGGTTTTAATGCATGCAGTAGAGGTCTGAGGTTTGCTCACGAGGAGAGGTGCTGGATGAATGTGTTTGTTCTGTGCAGGTGCGCCACAAAGCATCTCAGAAGGTTTACGCCATGAAGCTGCTCAATAAATTTGAGATGATCAAGCGCTCTGACACCGCCCTTTACTGGGAGGAGCGTGACATTATGGCCTTTGCTGACAGTCCCTGGATTGTCCAGGTGAAACCCCCGCCCCATCACCCCCCTCTCTCTTTCACCCCCTTTTTCTTTCGACCCCTGCCTCCTTCTGCTCCCTCTGCTACATCCCCAGAGAGCACACTGACAGCAGAGTGTAGCAGCATGGTTTATGTAGTTCAGTGTTGGGCAGCTTAGCCAAGCATCCTGCAAGTGTCCATGGTTAGTTAGAAGCTCCACAGAAATGTTTCATGTGGCAGTAGGATACATGGCTGTCCTGTTATAGAGCTGTCTCCTGTGTCTGTAGCTTTGCTGTGGTAGAAATTTCTTTGTTTCTGGCATAACTCCCTGCTATGTGAGCCTTGGTATTAACCTCTAATGTACTGCTCTGTAGCTCTCTACTCTCTCTCCTGTGTAGTGTCTTTTGCTGATAAAGATGTGTGTCTTGCTCCCCTGTAGCTGTGCTGTGCCTTTCAAGATGACTTGCACCTCTACATGGTAATGGAGTACATGCCGGGTGGAGACCTGGTCACCCTTATCAGCACCTACGACATTCCTGAGAAGTGGGCCCGTTTCTACACTGCTGAGGTGGTGCTGGCTCTGGATGCCATTCACTCCCTCGGCTTCATCCACCGGGACGTCAAGCCTGACAACATGCTCCTGGACCGACTCGGACACCTCAAGCTGGCAGATTTCGGAACCTGCATGAAGATGGACTCTGTAGGTCCCTCTGACAGGATCTGCTCTTCCTGTTCCTTTATCATGGTAGGGGGGCAGTGTCTGCCCTCACTGAAGCTGACTGCAGTAAGGGAGGAGCGGGTGGGCGTGGCTTAGCTCAGTCACTGAAGCTGACTGCAGGAGTGTAAGGGAGGAGCAGGTGGGTGTGGCTTAGCTCAGTCACTGAAGCTGACTGCAGTAAGGGAGGAGCAGGTGGGCGTGGCTTAGCTCAGTCACTGAAGCTGACTGCAGGAGCGTAAGGGAGGAGCGGGTGGGCGTGGCTTAGCTCAGTCACTGAAGCTGACTGCAGGAGTGTAAGGGAGGAGCAGGTGGGCGTGGCTTAGCTCAGTCACTGAAGCTGACTGCAGTAAGGGAGGAGCAGGTGGGCGTGGCTTAGCTCAGTCACTGAAGCTGACTGCAGGAGCGTAAGGGAGGAGCGGGTGGGCGTGGCTTAGCACCATCATGCTCAGAGCTTTACGTCTGTGTTTGCATGTAGTCATTGAGTGCCTGTAATGAAGCTCCAGGACCAGGGGAACTTACTAAGCACACAGAAGAATGGGACCTTTTTCACACCTCACTAATCACTGAATTGCCAAAATGCACATGGTGAGGTGATGGTGTCATATCAACAAGTTTATTAAAAATGAACCTTGATCATTTTTGTCAGCCTCAAATATACCAAAAATTCAATTGATTAGTTTTTCCACAGACACGTGCCTGCAATCTCACACACCATAATTCCCCTCCTGACCAGCGAACCGTCACACACGTAACCCCACCTTACAGGCATCTGCAGGAGTCAGCCCAAACGCTGCATGTCTACCACTGCATACCACAGCCAGCATTGACTCCTCTGTGAGCTGTGTTGTATCACCACCTAGTGGACGGAATGTGAGCTGCACCCCTAGGCTCAGGATCACTCACTTTGGTGAACTTGGCCAATAGTGAGATTTCTGCTTTTGTGTTTGTCTGAGAGATGCAGGAGCAAATGAAGACAGAAACAGAACTTGTTCATTTCTTGATCACTTTGTTTGCCTACAGTGCTTCATGCTTATAATGACTGATGAAAAAGTTGGCAGATTGTATCTGTCTGTGTGTGACTGTTTTTGTTTATGTGTGTGTCTGTGTCTGTCTGTGTGTGTGTATGTGTGTGTCTCTGTGTGGCTGTGTCTGTCTGAGTGTATCTGTGTGTGTGGCTGTGTGTGTGTGTATCTGTGTGTGTGGCTGTGTGTGTATCTGTATGTGTGTGTGTGGCTGTGTGTGTATCTGTGTGTGTGGCTGTGTGTGTGTGTATCTGTATGTGTGGCTGTGTGTGTATCTGTCTCTGTGTGGCTGTGTGTGTGTGTGTGTGTAGAGTGAGGTTTAAATAGAAAATGGATCCCAGCTCAGGGCTGGGGAGTGACTTTGTCCATCTGTCTGTCTCAGACAGGGTTGGTGCGCTGTGACACTGCGGTGGGGACTCCTGACTACATCGCCCCCGAGGTGTTAAAGTCACAGGGGGGTGATGGTTACTATGGGCGCGAGTGTGACTGGTGGGCTGTAGGGGTTTTCCTGTTCGAGATGCTGACTGGTGAGTGAAGAGCACACACCGCTGCCACACACCACTGCTGCTACACACTGCTGCTACACACCACTGCTGCTACACACCACTGCTGCTGTTACTGCAGCTGCTGCTGTTACTGTTACTGCTGCTACTGCTGCTGTTACTGCTGCTGCTGCTGCTGCTGCTGTTACTGCTGCTGCTGTTACTGTTACTGCTGCTGCTGTTACTGTTACTGCTGTTACTGCTGCTGCTGTTACTGTTACTGCTGCTGCTGCTGCTGCTGTTACTGTTACTGCTGCTGCTGTTACTGCTGCTGCTGTTACTGTTACTGCTGCTGCTGTTACTGCTGCTGCTGTTACTGCTGCTGCTGTTACTGTTACTGCTGCTGCTGTTACTGCTGCTGTTACTGCTGCTGTTACTGTTACTGCTGCTGCTGCTGCTGCTCTTACTGCTGCTGCTGTTACTGCTGCTGTTGTTACTGCTGCTGCTGTTACTGTTACTGCTGCTGCTGCTGTTACTGCTGCTGCTGTTACTGCTGCTGCTGCTGCTGTTACTGCTGCTGCTGTTACTGCTGCTGCTGCTGCTGTTACTGCTGCTGCTGTTACTGCTGCTGCTGTTACTGCTGCTGCTGCTGCTGCTGTTACTGCTACTGCTGCTGCTGCTGCTGTTGTTACTGCTGCTGCTGTTACTGCTACTGCTGCTGCTGCTGCTGTTGTTACTGCTGCTGCTGCTGCTGCTGTTACTGCTGCGGCTGCTGCTGTTACCGCTGCTGCTGCTGCTGCTGTTACTGCTGCTGCTGTTGTTACTGCTGCTGCTGCTGCTGCTGTTACTGCGGCTGCTGCTGTTACTGCGGCTGCTGTTACTGCTGCGGCTGCTGTTACTGTTACTGCTGCTGCGGCTGCTGTTACTGCGGCTGCTGTTACTGCTGCTGCTGTTACTGCTGCTGCTGCTGCTGCTGCTACACACTGCTCGCACACACGCTTTGCTGTTACCTTGATGTGAGCCAGAGGTTTAGAGCAGCTGTTCATTCCTCTCTCCTGACTTCACCCGGCTGGATCAGTCACTGCTGATGTCACTGAGCTCGTGTTGCCAGTTCAGAGTGTTAGTGCTGTTCAGCGACCTGCTAAACCCAGTCTGACAGCCAGCATCAATGTGTCCATTTCATGTAACTACTGTCTGATTCTGTACTGCATAGAGTCCCATCTTCATGAAGTCCTCTGTTTGTGCCCACAGGTGAAACTCCTTTTTATGCGGACTCTCTGGTGGGAACATACAGCAAGATCATGGATCATAAAAACTCCCTAAACTTCCCAGATGACACAGAGATCTCCAAGGAAGCCAAAAGTCTCGTCTGTGCTTTCTTGGAGGACAGGTTAATTGCTCTTAATATTCTTGGTTCTGGAGCCTTGAGACTAATACTTTTTAAGAATATTATGGACTGCGTGACAGTTTAAATGCTGTTATAATGGCACATGCTCTGTTTGCTGCTTCGTCACACTTAATGCAGAATTCAACTTTTAAATTAAGAAGAATTAAATTAGCTGCTGTTATTGCTTCTGGCAAAAAAAAAGTTTAAGTTTTGCAGTTAGATTCTTATTTTTCATGAGAGAGGGACTCATGAAGAGGTGGATATGGAGATTATTATTATTATTGGCAGCTATCAGACACTCTTATCCAGAACGACTTATGTCAATTACAGGTTTTTACAATGTTATCCATTTATATAGCTGGATATTTATTGGGGAAATTGTGGGTTAAGTACCTTTCCCAAGGGTACAGCAGCAGTGCCCCTTTGGGGAATCGAAATGGCAACCTTTCGGTTACAAGTCCTGCTAGATGATGGCAGATTGGTCCCAGATGGACACGAATGTTACAGGAGGGAGATGCAGAAAGAGGTTCAGCTGTTACAGGAGGGGGCCGACACCGGGGGACAAGTGGTAACTGACCGCAGGCTTGGACCATGTCTCCCAGGTTTGCAGTTACTGCCTACATGAAGCGCAAGCCTCTGGGATTCTGTACGACACACCCACTGTCTCTGCTACTGCACAAACTGGCCGTTCATATATAATTCATTTATTCTTTTACTTGCACAGACACACACAAATTCACTTCCTCACACTCCCACAGTCCCTTTATTTTCATTATCTGTCTCTCTCATTCCCTCCATCTGTTTAGCCTACTCTCTCTCTCCCTCTTTCCCTCCTTCTCTCCCACTCTCTCTCTCTTTCCGTGCCACTCCCCCCACGTGTGGAAGCCTAAACTGGGAGCCGCCCCTGTGACCCCCCCCCACCAAAAAGATGAGACTGGCTCCAGAGAGGCGGGGAGGAGAGTGAGAAAGGAAGGGAGGAGGAGGAGGGGAAAGGCTCTGAAATGGTCCTGTGTCTCTCAGCTCAACTCTCTCTCTCCACTCCCCTCCCCTCTCTGTGGCATGGGGTTAATAGTCTCTCTGTTCTCTGAGTTCTTATTCAGGCTGGTCTATGAGTTGCTCCATCACACATGGTGTTTATGGTCTGGCCTGGTGAGGCAGCTGCCTGCGATTGTAGTCAGTGTGGGCTGATGAGGTAGTCGCTGCTCAGGTTGTATGTAATTGTCTTTCTTCCTGGAAGCAGTCAGTTGTGATTGTGTGGGGGGCTCTGAGGGAGCTGTCTGACCACAGCCCCGTTGCTTGTACAGGGAGGTGCGGCTGGGGCGCAGCGGGGTGGAGGACATCAAACAGCACCCTTTCTTCAAGAATGAACAGTGGACCTTCGGCACCATCCGAGAGAGTAAGTGTCTGTCTCTGTACTCTGTGTTTTCCTCTGCTCTCACAATGCAAAGCCTGTGCTCATGTCTGTATACATTTATTTATGTGCACATATAATTATTCTGACCAATTTATAGAATCACAACTGGCGTGAAAGAATCTAAAGTTTGATGTAAGTTTTAAGTGTCTTGCAGCTGCAGTCTGTTTGTACTGGTGCGCCCCTGCAGCTCATTCCAGCCATAACTCCTCATTCCGCCTCTGACAGTTTGCACCACAAAAACATACTGGAAGGCACTGGGATGCAGCTGCACTCTCTGCGCGTTTCTCTGTTTGCTCCTGAAATATCCGCCACCTCTGTAATCTGAGGGGGTGTGGGAGGCGGCTCTGTGCTGCTGGTGGGAACGTGGGGAGCCTTTTTGGGAGGATTTGTGGCGCTTGCCCAGGGGGGCGGGCCACACTGTGTGGCTGGGAAATGCAGTTAATGACAGGGACGTCTCGGGGCCACCGGTGTGGATTGAGGGGTGCACTCACTCTCTCTGTGGGAACAGCTGCCTCCCTTTAAGAGCGAGGGATGGTGTAGCTGTAGGGGGATGGTGTAGCTGCAGGGGGATGGTGTAGCTGCAGGGGGGCAGAGGGATGGTGTAGCTACAGAGGGATGGTGTAGCTACAGGGGGATGGTGTAGCTGCAGGGGGATGGTGTAGCTGCAGGGGGGGCAGAGGGATGGTGTAGCTACAGGGGGATGATGTAGCTGTAGGGGGGCAGAGGGATGGTGTAGCTACAGAGGGATGGTGTAGCTGCAGGGGGATGGTGTAGCTGCAGGGGGATGGTGTAGCTGCAGGGGGGGCAGAGGGATGGTGTAGCTACAGGGGGATGGTGTAGCTACAGAGGGATGGTGTAGCTACAGAGGGATGGTGTAGCTGTAGGGGGATGGTGTAGCTACAGAGGGATGGTGTAGCTGTAGGGGGATGGTGTAGCTACAGAGGGATGGTGTAGCTACAGAGGGATGGTGTAGCTGCAGGGGGATGGTGTAGCTGCAGGGGGATGGTGTAGCTACAGAGGGATGGTGTAGCTGTAGGGGGATGGTGTAGCTCTACTCCTCTCCCAGCTCGGACCTCTTCCTGTCTGTGGAAGGAAAGTTGTTTGCCGGAACAGGGAAGAAAGGAGTAGTCTTTTCTGCAGGAAGAGTGTGTTTTGGCAGTGTGTGTAAAAGGCCCAGTGTATGGAAGGCACAAAGCGTGTACTGTAGGAGACGGGAGAAGCGTGGGCCAGCGTGGCACTGAGGGGGCAGAGAGGGAGGCTGCCCTGCTAACAGGTCTCTTCAGCATTGCACAAGACTCCAGCTTTCAGTTACCTGAGCCCATTCACACACACACACACACACACACACACACACACACACACACACACACACACACACACACACACATAACACTGTAACAGAACATTAAAAACTGTTAAAAATGACAGGTCTGTACTAGCCTCTTGTAGAATAGGTGTGCACGTGACCCTTCGGCGCACAGGTGTGAATGCCTGTGTAGCACAGCTCTACAAGTTTGATCCCACACACTCATCCAGCTGCATCCCACCCACCCCCCCAGCGGTCGCTCCGGTGGTGCCAGAGCTGAGCAGTGACATTGACACCAGCCACTTTGATGAGTTTGAGGATGAGAAGCTGGACGTGGAGCCATTTCCTCAGCCGAAGGCCTTTGCAGGAAACCAGCTGCCCTTTGTGGGCTTCACTTTCTTCAAGGAGGACCAGTAACAGCATATTTTAATCTCACCTGTGTGACCGTGTGTGTGTATATCCGTGTGTGTATTTCTGAGTGTTTATGTGTGCATGCGTGCGTGTGTGCGCGTGCGTGCATATGTGTGTGTGTGTGCGCGTGCGTGCATATGTGTGTGTGGGTGTGCATGCGTGCGTGTGTGCGCGCGCGTGCATATGTGTGTGTGTGGGTGTGCATGTGTGCATGTTGGTTAGTGTGGTGTGGTGGTGGCCAGTTCAGTACCAGCATGGAGAGGAATAGTTTTGTTAACTGATGCTCTGTGACTCACGTGTTTGAGGTAATCTTTAGACTGACACAGGGGATGTATCTAAACTCCATTAAATAACTACTCTTAGAGATGGACACTAATATCATGCCTGTGTAAAATACTAATCTCATTCATCCAGATTTCTCATGTTCAGAGCTGAACATTACTAGATTTTATCACTACTAGCATTAAAAAGGGTGTGGTGAGGTTCCATCAGTCTGCTCCATTCTGGAGTACTGCTCTTCCATACATGCCTCTGTTTCCATGACTTCATGTTTTCACTGGAGAATTTGTGTCTTTTGGCCCATGAAAGTGTATGGCAGCCTCTGCATGGCACAGCTGTGACTTCATTGTCTAGGAAAGGAGCTGCTTTGCGATAATGCAGACGTGATTCAGATAGAGCTGTGCAGCTCCGCTTTAACAGAGAAAGCACATGCAGTTTTCGATAAAAAGCAGAAGCACTGTGGATTTCTGAGTGCAGGAGCAGTCTGTTTCAGCCACAGATGACGGGTCTGTGTAGAGACAGTGCAAAAGGAAGAGGCTGGTACATTTCCCATGATGCTTCAGATGTTCGTATCCCATCTGTCTCTGCTGCAGGCTGCTGAGAGAGGAAGGCCGCCATACACCCATCAAACAAGAGGTGCGTCTGTTATTCCCTGCTCCTGTAAGTCACTAATGTACTGAACTGGAAGAACTGTACTGCAGAGATGCATTAAGGTTATCTAATTTCTATCATTTTTCTCAATTTCCGAAGAGCAGAGATGCTGCATAATCTTTGTTTTTTGTGGTAAAGAGATTCTGTAGATGGCCTGACTTCTTGCATTGCTCTAGTATGTATTTTTTGGGGTTGTGTGCCTTGAAGGTTAGCAAGTGCTTGGCCTCAGCAATGCTGGACACTGATCAGAAAATTGCTCAGATTAAGTGCTGCTTTCATCTGTAATGCTCAACTCAGTCAAATACATGTTCGAGTCACTGTGTGGCTTTCATCTCTCTCTCTCTTTCTGTTACAGGGCTGTGTAACGGTGAGTGTGTTCCTCTGATACTTGAATACTGTGTGTTTATTAGGTTGAGTGAGAAGGCCAGGTATGGCTGTGTCATGAGACAAAGGCAGGGGGAAGCTCTGAGCAGTGTAGGGCCACTTGGGCACCGTTGTGGTGAAAAATGAGCAAATCACAATTCTAGGATTCTGTTGTGAACAAACTTTTCACATCCAGATTGAGACATCAGATTCTATTACTGTAGTAGGTCATGAATGGAATTCAGGGTTTTCCTGTAGACTGAGCCGCATTCTCCTCCATCCAGTCAGATGAGCTGCAGAAGCGGCTGCAACAGCTGGAGCAGGATCTCAGCAGGCAGCTGCAGGCTAAAGACGAGCTGGAGATCAGGTGCAGGTAAGAGCAGAGGCACGGCAGGGGAAACACACCTGCACACACCTGTACATCAGGCTTTCTGTATATGTCAGAAGGTGATATAGTTGTCCTTGTATGTATTCCTGTCCACCAGAACTGCCTGTATTCGTCTTGACAAACTCTCCAAAGACCTTGATGAAGAGGTGAGTAATTGTGTGTGTGTGTGTGTATGAGAATGTGTGTCTGTGCGTTTGTGTGCATGTGTGTGTGCGTGTGCATTTGTGTGCGTGAATGTGAGTGTGAGGGAGTGTGTGTGTGTGTGTGTGTGTGTGTGCGCACGCGTGTACGTGCGTACGTGTGTGGGTGTGTACGTGTGTACGTGTGCGGATGTATGTGTGTACGTGTGTGTGTGTGTGTGTGTGTGTGTGTATGTGTGTGCGTGTTAATCCTGTCTGTCTCTCAGATGAGCTGCAGGAAGAATGCAGAGCTGTCTCTGTTGGAGCTGGAGAAGGAGAGAGTCCTGCTGCAGCATCAGAGCGCTGAGCTTCAGAAGAGAGCTGAGAGTGAAGCCGACCGCAGGCGCTGCGTACAGAACGAGGGTGAAGCCACAGCACCTGCCCACCTGTACACTGCATCTGTACACACCTCTACACACCTGTGTACCTCTACACTGCATCTGTACATACCTTTACACACCTGCACACCTGTACACTGCATCTGTACACACCTCTACACACTTGCGTACCTGTAAACTGCATCTGTACACACCTCTACACACTTGCGTACCTGTACACTGCATCTGTACACACCTCTACACACTTGCGTACCTGTACACTGCATCTGTGCACTGCATCTGTACACATGTGAGCACCTGTAAACTGCATCTGTATACACCTGAGTATTCATACAGTCACACACTTCTACACCTGAACATTGGAGCCCCAGTGCCATGTAGTCAGAGTGTGTGTGCAGCTGTTTGCTGACTGCTGCTGATCCAGTGTGTGGTGTGTTTTCCCCGCAGTCAATAGTCTGCGTGAGCAGCTGGAGGGCATAAAGAAGAAGAATCAGAGCTCTCAGATCAGCAGTGACCGGAGTGCTGTTCTGCAGAGAGAGGTGAGGGCATCTGTGAGGGCGTCTGTGAGGGCATCTGTGAGGGCAGTTAGTGCAGTTCTGCAGACAGAGGTGAGGGCGTCTGTGAGGGCGTCTGGGAGGGCAGACACTGCCCTGCTTTGCATTTATGGTCTGGTCTTCTCGTCTGGCTCTCTGTGCCTGTTAGCTGACCTTTGTGTCTCAGCCTCAGCCTGTGTGTGTGTGTGTGTGTGGGTTAGTGTGTGAGTGTGTGAGTGTGTGTGTGTGTGTGTGTGTGTGTGTGTGTGTGTGTATGTGTGTGTGGGTATGTGGGTGTGTGTGAGTGTGTGTGTGTGTGTGTGTGTGTGTGTATATGTGTGTGTGTGTGTGTGTGTGTGGGTATGTGTGTGTGTGTGTGTGTGTGTGTGTGTGGGTATGTGTGTGTGTGTTTGTGTGTGTGTGTGTGGGTATGTGTGTGTGTGGGTATGTGTGTGTGTGTGTGTGTGTGTGTGTGGTGTATTTTTGTTCACCTCGCTTGTGGTGTAAGTTCTGTTCTGTCTTT
>NC_050599.1:123329-145829 GCF_013368585.1 Megalops cyprinoides
TTCCTACCTTCCCCCTTCCCTGCCTGTCCTTCCTTGTTCCTCCTCTGCCTCCCCCCCAACCCCCCCGCCCGCTCTCTGTCTCCCCCCTGTGGTTGGTAGTGCGCGTCACTCACTCCCGCTCCTCCAAGTCTCTGTCGTTCTCGTACCAGCGCACCTCGCAGTCTGTGTGCGTGGGCTCTAAGCCCCGCCCTGCCTCCCACACGCTCTTTGACTCTGAGGAGGAGGAGGAGGATTTCGGATCACAGAGCACTCCTCGGGCGCTTACCTGTGACCCAGCAGAGGCTGACCACCAAGGTGACCTGCATGGACAGCCTTCCTCCCTCTGTAGTGGTGGCACTAACAGAACCTATGGCTCCTTTCTGAACAGTCTAACCGGCTCCTGCTGTAGTTCCTGCATCTGCTGGCATCTGCTTCTCTTTCTCTCACTAACTGTCCGTCCTGAGCTGCTCTGGTGAAGTTACAGAATAAATGGTGAAGTCCATCACTTACGAAAGGTATGAAATACTTTAATTTAGCTGTCAGGTACTGCTGGTGTCCATAACGGCTAAAAGCATGTTACTGCTCTTTGTGTAAATAATTTCTGGAAGAGTGTGGTGATGATTTTTTTGACACGTTTTACCCTCGAAGCACAATTGATGGGTTAATTTTGTTGGAAAATGACTAAACTAAGTAAAGTAAACTAAGTAAATATGTCAGGACCTTGAGATTAAAACCCCTTTGTGTGAGTGTGTGTGAGCGTGTACGTGTTTGTGCATGTTTGTGTGTGCATGCGTGCATCAGGGGGTGTTACATGGGATGGGTGTGTAATTATCTCAGGCCTCTCCTCCGTGTGAGGATCTGGCAGTTTGGGTTGGAGCCTCACATACTGCTGCCACTGAATGATACTCTGGCTGTGTCTAACCCACTTCCTGTTTCCTGTTTGGACCGCAGAGACCAGGCTGGAGGGTTGGCTGTCCCTCCCAGTGAGAAACAGCACCAAGAGATTTGGCTGGGAGAAGAAGGTATGCAGAGGTCTGGAGGCAGACAGACACCTGAGAGATGCCAGGGGCCATTTCATGCTATTCTGCTGCATACTGCACTGTCAGAAAGCTAGAGTCTAACTGGAAAACATCACATGCTTTACTAAGGGGTGCACCAACAGTGTCCCAGCCAGAGCCCCCATCGTCATAACCCACAACCCCACTGATGCTGAACGGCACCTCTCTACTGCCATATAGTCCATATAAATGGCTATGGATGGAGGTTTCCCAGTTTGTCTGTTTCTCTCTTACCTGTGTCTCTTTGTGGTGTGTTTCAGTCTGTAATTGTGTTCCCATTATGTGAGTCTTGGCCAGCCTGTTCCAGAGCAGTTTACCAGTGTCAAACAGGAAACACTAAAGATGTTTAATGATCAGTTCATTTTTTATACTGAGAACTGCCTGTTATTATCCATGTGGGTGTATATGTGGATGTGGAATATTCATTACATACATTATATGGGTGAGGTGATGGAGTGGTTATTTTGCCAAACTTCATTGTAGCTGTTGCTTTTATATTGAGGTGACAGAACACTTAGTGAAGAACTCTCCCATGTCTGTCCCTGGTAATATTTAGCCATTTCACACGACCCGACAGTAATATCTTTAATTGTACCATTAATACAATTTGTAATGGATGTCCCTCTGTGGCTGTCTCTCACGCAGTACGTGGTGGTCAGCAGTAAGAAGATTCTGTTCTACAACAGTGAGCTGGACAAAGAGCAGTCCAATCCCTACATGGTCCTGGACATTGAGTAAGTAAACCTTTCCTCACCTGTGAAACGCAGGTAAAGCTTTTCTGTCCATCCCCTCATTCTCTGCTCCCCTCCTCTCACCCTCCTTTCCTCCCTCCAGTGTCAGCCTCACCCTCCCTCTTTCCCTGCCCCTCCTCATTCCACTCGTCTTTCCCTGCTCCCTCCTCATTCCACTCGTCTTTCCCTGCTCCTCCTTCCACTCGTCTTTCCCTGCTCCTCCTCCTTCCACTCGTCTTTCCCTGCTCCTCCTCATTCCACTCCTCTTTCCCTGCTCCTCCTCATTCCACTCCTCTTTCTCTGCCCCTCCTCATTCCACTCCTCTTTCTCTGCTCCTCCTCATTCCACTCATCTTTCCCTGCTCCTCCTCATTCCACTCGTCTTTCCCTGCTCCTCCTCCTTGCACTCCTCTTTCCCTGTCCCTCCTCATTCCACTCCTCTTTCTCTGCCCCTCCTCATTCCACTCCTCTTTCTCTTCTCCTCCTCATTCCACTCATCTTTCCCTGCTCCTCTTCATTCCACTCGTCTTTCCCTGCTCCTCCTTATTCCACTCATCTTTCCCTGCTCCTCCTCCTTCCACTCATCTTTCCCTGTCCCTCCTGCTTCCACTCATCTTTCCATGCTCCTCCTCCTTCCACTCCTCTTTGCCTGTTTGTCTTTCTCTTCCTCCCTCCTACATACTGACTCATTCACTCTCTCTGTACCTGGCAGTAAGCTCTTCCATGTGCGGCCAGTCACCCATACGGATGTGTACCGCGCCGATGGCAGAGAGATCCCGCGGATATTCCAGGTGAAGCAGAGCGTTTGGTTCTGTCTTCATTGTTGTAGAATGTGAGCTTAATCTGAAAGTGTGTGGACTTCTGTTCTATAGACTTCCCTCTGTTCTGTTCTGCTGCCTGCCTTCTCACCACACGTTTGGGTCTGTGATACTGCAGTACTTATTTGCTCTGAAGATGGCCTGATCAAGGCAGCTGGGTCTTCACTGTAGCGACTGAAGCAAAGCATATTGTTTAAACGTGCAGGTGATAGTGCTCTAACCACTGCTCCGCACTGCTCCTCAGATCCTGTATGCAAATGAGGGGGAGAACAAGAAGGACCAGGAACTGGCCTTGGAGCCACTGACTGTAGCAGAACAATCCAGCTACATCTGCCACAAGGGTCACGAATTCATCCCCACCCTCTACCACTTCCCCTCCACCTGCGAGGCCTGCCCCAAGCCCCTGTGGAACATGTTCAAGCCCCCGCCCGCGCTGGAGTGCCGGCGCTGCCACATCAAGTGTCACAAAGAACACATGGACAAGAAGGAGGAGGTCATCGCTCCCTGCAGGGGTCAGTGTGGGGTGCAGAGGTCAGAGGTCATCGCCCCCTGCAGGGGTCAGTGTGGGGTGCAGAGGTCAGAGGTCATTGCCCCCTGCAGGGGTCAGTGTGGGGTGCAGAGGTCAGGGGTCATTGCCCTGTGCATAGGGTCAGTGTGGGGTGCAGAGGTCATCTGTTATGTACCTGTCAGTAACTATGTATGGCCCCGGCCTACGTCTCCCTCTGGTAAACTGATGTCTATGGGGTATTGCCAGTGTACTGACCCCCCACTTCCCCTGCAGTGAACTATGATGTGTCGATGGCTAAGGACCTGCTGCTGTTGGCTGAGTCTCAGGAGGAGCAGCAGCGCTGGGTTTGCCGACTGCTCAAGAGGATCCCCAAAAAGTCCCCAGTACCCCAGCCCTGTGCCCGGAGCTCACCCTGCTCCTCCCCCCAGCCCAGCAAGAAGGTGCAGCCGAGCCCCCGCGCCAAACGGCCCAGCCGCCCCGCCCTCCCCAGCCAGCCCAGGTGAGTACGGGGCGTGGGGGGCAGCAGGATGAATCCTGGAAAATGTTTTACCTGAAACAGGCATTAGACTGGCTGTGAGACAGGCCACTGAGCTCTGATTATTTCATTAGAAGGTTTCCCTGATTATTGTATCCCAGTGTATTTAACTGGCTGCCCCATACTTCAGCCCCTCCAAGGTAGCGTTAGAAACACCTTAAGCCAGGTATGTCAGTTTCAGCTGATAATAGTCTTGCTCTCACACACACACACACACACACACACACACACACTGATCCAGATTACAGTGGGCAGTGTTAGAGCTTTCGCATTCTGTAGCCCATTTATGCAGCTGGACCTACACTGGTGGAACTGACATACAGTACCTCCACTATGCCCCACTGCTGCCCCCTGCTGGTCTCTTTCATATCCATCCACTCCATGGTCTGACCCCACCTAATAGCCTGACCCTAGCAGACTACTTTCCCATTTCAGATTGTTTGACTTTGGCCTGAAGGACTGGAATTGGTCATTGGATGACGATGATGATGATGATGATGATGTGTTCGATTTTTGAAGAAGGGGGAAACACAGAGGGTAACAGCAGCACTGCCTGATGGGAAATGTGTATGGCTGTGTGTGAATGCAGTGGACAGGTTACCATGGCATCTTGTCTTGTTTGCCTGTGGCTCAGTGTGAGAGCATTGGTACATTTTTCTTTTTTTCCTTTTTTTCTGTCATTCTCAGTGTTGCCAGATTGATAACCAGTCTAAAGCAGCCAATATCCTGATTGATCTGAAGGAGAGAGCAAAGCAGTTTGCCAGTTAACCAGAGGGCCATGGCTGCAGTGTTTTTCAATTGCAGTACAGGCCATGAGTAACAGCCCTAGAAACGAAGCCCTCTGACCCAATCCAGTGCAAATATAATACTCCCATTTGCATTTTCTGCAGTAAAATATTAAACTCACTTCATGCAGCCCTTGCATCTGTTTTGGTTCTGAGGGGAATCTTCAGCTGTTCTGTGCTGATCCTGGGCTGGAGCTGGTGTTAGCTGAGCTTGCTGCTTTGTTGATTGCGTTCACTCTGCACGTGTGTTTATACATCAGTGCAGGACTAACGGACACTAACTGAGTATGCTGTTTACTGCAGTGTGTCTGTCTGTCTGTCTCACTGTCTTTTTCTGTCTTTACTGCAGCGTGTCTGTCTGTCTCACTGTCTCTCTCTCTCTCTCTCTCTCTCTCTCTCTTTCTCTCTCACTCCCCAGCTGACCACATTTATTAGATGTTTTGGTGGAACTCCTACCAGCTGATCGATGTTCTTACAAACACAAAGAAAAATAATGTTCTGGGTATATCAAAGACAATAACTGATGAAGCACAAACTTGATGTATACCATATGATTCACTGAAGACCCCCTATGGCACTCCGACCTCCCCCCCCCACCTGTTACCCCAGCAACAGGCACACACAAAGGGGGGGGGGGGCAACGGTCAGCTAGTCCTGGACAACAGTGACCGCAGTGACCACAGTGAGAAGAGTGACCACATTGAGAACAGTGACCGCAGTGACCACATTGAGAACAGTGGGAACAGTGACCGCAGTGACCACATTGAGAACAGTGGGAACAGTGACCTCAGTGTCTACATGCACAGTGTCTACATTGGGAAATACTAACACTTCATTGAGAGAACTGAACTGCATGTCCACCACTGGAAGGAGGCTTTCAAACAAAGATAAATGCCACACATATTCATGCTAGAGAACATACGTAAATGTGAGGTTGAAATATTGATTACAAATATCTAGAATTGACTTTTTTGTCTGTCAGGCCATACATATCATTCATTGTCAAATGTAAAATATTTTATTATATATTTGAATATTATAAAATTTTTGATATGTCACTGTCTTATATATTCTTTTTTCATAACTTTATGAATCATGTATTACATTTTTTGTCAGGGAAGGTCTAAATGTCATACTAAACTGCTAAAGCTGTAAACGAGTTCCCACTTTGATTTGTATAAAGGTCATCTCTTAGTGGAGGCCTGGTCTGCTGTGAGACGCATCGCTGTCGAGAGGCACACAGTAAAAACAAATGTGAACATTATACTCATAATAGCCTTCATATTCAAAGAAAGTATTTGCATAACTGTCTAAATTCTGAAGAAATGTGTATGTCTGTTTTGCTTAAATTGCTGTAAATATTTACAAATATTTTTGGATCGCTGCCAATTTACATATCATCAGAAGTTAAATAAAAATACAGTTCCATGTTTCTGAGTTTTTTTCTAAAAGCTGTGCTTTTAAAACAGGACATGAGCTACAGAAAACATTTTTATGACCTTATAATGAGAATTATTTTCTTCAAAAAATGAGTGTATTTGCTGTATTTGGGTAGTAAAAATCCCTGAACAACAACAGCAGTCAAAGCCTTTGGCTTTTTATTGATGCAGATATCTGCAAAAGCACACAAAAAACCACAGAGAGGAAAGAGAGGCAAACTGTTCATCCTCACTCCACCCTTTGTGTTGGAGGCAGAGCCACCAGTTTCACCCTCATTAGCAACCAGTGAAGGGAACTCCTGTCACACAGCAGCATAAGTGAGGGAGGAATTTACTGTGAAGGATAAACCAGGAAAAGGAGATGCAGAGCCTGGACAGGAACAGGAGCACCTGGGGCAGGTGAATTTGGACAGAGAGGTGTTTGTTCCATCAGCATTAGAGTTATCAGTGCTCTGGGACAGAAGGGCATGTGTGACTCTGAGCTAAGATGGTCTGTCTCTGAAGGTACTCCCCAGCATCCGAACACCAGCACCATTTTCCCTCCGACTCGTCCGTGTTTCTGAGTGTGGGATGGCAGGGTTTCAGCGACCAGTGAGCTTCAATCTGCTCGGCTGCTGCTGGACATGTACTCAGTATAAAGATGAAGATCTTCCATCAGGTTGTTCTGTTTCTCTTGAATGAGGCTGTAACAGGATAGGACAGCTTTCTGGAGTATTTTCAGTGGTAGGTGGTTCACACACACACACACACACACACAGATGGAGAGGATGATTACAGCAGGAGACCCACTGCACTTTCTAGTATTTTCAGGGGAGCGTTGGCTGCTATGGTGCTGCAGACTGTGTGTCCTTGCCCTGAGGGACCCGGGTTACTGGGTCCCCCCTGCAGGTTTCTGGGTGTCAGAGGCTCAGGTGAGATGGAGGAGGTGTGCGCGTGACTCAGTCCTGCTTCTTGCAGCTTTGCCTGTAGCGCAGTGCTGTTGCAGTCACCCAAACGTTCAGCACAGTTATGACGATGAACCGGGCCAGGACTGGGGGCCAGAAAACACATTTTTATTGCTTTATCTACAGCCCAAAAAGGTTACTGTGAGCTAACTGTAGCCAAGAAACACACACACATCCATGCACATAGTGAATGGAAAATGGACACAGTAGCATCAGAAAGCATTTCTAGTGAGGGTGAAAAGGACACAGCAACACAAACACTGGTGCTGTGGAGCCACAGAACACTGAAACAGTGAGATAGAAATGATCAGAGGAACAACTGAAGCCTTCTGCGTGTTGCATGCAGTCTAATGGTGAAAGGAAACCCATGTACAGGCTGAAAGGCATTATATATATAAAAAGTGGAATTTATCCTTGGCCCTATGTACCAGTGTGTCAGACGCTCTCCGCAATGTCCCAAGTCACACAGAACATTCCCTCTACGTCGCTGTGATACATTGGGATAACACTGCAGTAACATGCAAATCTTTCTGTGAGCTGTGAGCATGCATGGAATAACATGCTTCTTGCCTGGCTCTTCAGAACTCACCCTGCAGGTCCCCCGTCGTCATGATCGTGGTGAAGATCCTGGCTGAAAAGAATAGGAGAAAGTTCTGGTCTGGTCTGACCGGCTGTGGGGTCACAGTAGCAATGTATAGACCGCACTACACTCACCCAGACAGGTGTAGGAGGACAAGGCGCAGGAGAGGATGCTGATCTGGCCGGAGTCCTTTGACTCCCACAAACACTGCAGCTGCACGAGCTTGCTGCCTGCGCTGATAAGGGTGCAGAAACTCTGCAGGAAACAGCACTCGGTATAAAGGCTCTCCACTGCAGCAGCTGCCATTTATCAACGCCAAAGGCGCAGGCAAACACAGTCATAACAAGAACTGAAGACTCAAAAGCACAAGATAAATATTGCAAAAAGTAAGACTCAGTGCAGACACCATGATAAGTACTAAGACAGTGTACAGTGTAAATTCTGACACTCACCATTGCCAGATCAATGATCCACCTCTGTAATGTCAGTAGCTGCCACACCCCTACAAACCTGAGCACATGTGTCAAGGCCTCAGCTGGCTGGATTATACATGTCCTTCTGAAATATTAGTCATTAGTGAAACCCTGCAGCGTGTCATACCGGATCCTCACTGCTACTTCAACAGGAATGGATCACACACTGAATTAAACCTATAAATTAAAAGCATGTGTGTAGATCAAAATAATTTCAGACATGACATTAATCAAAGGTAGACATGTTTCCATAGCACAGTTTTTGGTATGTAATGTAGAGCGATTGAGGCTATTGTACAATGGAAAAATACTATGAGATGGTAACAATAATGTAATGTGTAATGGGGGGTGCAGATGTTTCGACTGTTTAGCTTGGCACCTGCAATTGTTATCATTGGTCAGAATAGTGCCTGCACGTATTGTGATTGGTCAAAGGATACAGTGCGCTGTAGATCACGCTCTGCCTCAGGTTTCCATTATAGTGCAGGATCAGCATCAGCAGGATGGTGTCTGAAACAAATTGCAGGACATGGCAGCATGTAACACACAGACACCACTGAAACAAACCACAGTGCAGGCTAATATAACACACACACACACACACACACATCACACACCACACACACACATACACACACACACACACACACGTCACAAACACACACATCACATACACATCACACACACACACACACACATACACACACATCACAAACACACACATCACACACACACACACACAGTCACACTCACAAACCCATTACACATACCTCTCACTCATCTACCACAGCACCCGTATTCCCTGTATCTGTCAGGACCTCCGCCTGAGGTCCTCCTGTTCTGTGTGTTTTCCCGTGTTGGTCTTTGTGGGTGTGTCTTTGTTTTTGTTTTTGTTGTTGTCGTGCATGTGCTTTTGTTTACAGATGCCATGTGCTCCATCATCCCGCCTCCTGTCCTGCCGGTCTGCCCTCCTGCTGCACCCACCACCTGAAACTCATTCTATTCACCTGTTTCCTGTTTTGTCATTATTAGTCTGTGTATTTGTATCCCTGTTTTCTCAGTTCTTCGTCAGGTTGACTCAGTGTATTTGTTCTAGCCTTTTGATGACCTCCGTCTGCCTTTTGGATTTCCCTTTTGCCTGCCTGTTGCTTGCCATTCTGCCTGTGCTCATTGTTCCTCTCTGCCTATCTGATCCCCTGGGGGGTAAAGGCAGAGGCTCTGCCTAACCCTAACCCTAACCCTAACCCTGTCTGCCTATCTGATCCCCTGGGGGGTAAAGGCAGAGGCCTACCTTGGGCAATCAGCACAGGGTACTCCAGGTAAGTGGGAACCGGGTACTCATTGGTCATCTGATAAGTGACAAACACGATATACCTGGGAAAAATAGACCAAAGGACAGAGAAAGACAGTGAAGCTTGAGAATGGAGGAGAGGTCAGTGTGGCCTCTCAGCTGCAGGACATGACTGCCAAGCTTGGCTTTTCCTGGGTGCAGCTCCTGCCTGTCAAAGCTGTTTTTAAACTGTGAACACAAAATAACATCAGGTTTACCACTTTAGCAATGATTGATTGTTCTCATGAAGCTGTTAGTGAATTGGAAAATGTTAACCCACCTAGAATTCCTTGTGTAAAAAGGTTGCTAATTTAAATAACTCTAAAATGTTCAAGGCCTAGAGCTTTTCAATTCTTGCTCTATAAGATCATCAAGCTGTAGTAGTTACACCTTCATTTTTCCATCAGTTGGAAAATTAATAGGAAATTCATGCAAATCATATAAACAGGCAGATGATTTTTCATACAGTATTATAAATACAGCAGAACATGTGTTTGCTAAAAACTCTGTTTTCCCATGTAATCACCCAGATCACAGACAGATCTCATTGAATGGAATGGTCAAATGTATGTAAACATGTGTTCATGTTTGATAGGTTTATATCTGAATCCATCTGATTTTTGTTTAAATGCAACTTCATTGTTCCATGTGTGATCAGTAAATGTTGTAATTCTAAAGGAGCTCTGTATCGGGTTAAACATAAATCAGACCTTTCTACCATCCTCATCTTTACAAATGGCACCTAATCCGGTGAACAGACAGTTCAGAAGGTGCTGCAGTTGATGGTCTTATCCAGATTATAAAAGTACATAAGCATATCCTTTCAAGTTGAATAAGCAACAGTGTCAGACCAGGCTAACAACACTCCCAGATAAGTGAGTGTGAGCATAACACTATTCAAGCCCTTCAACACCTTTTTGGTTCAAAACACACTCTCTCAGTTCCTCTTGCTCACACACAGTTGACAGACATGGTAAAGGCAGTTTATTCCAGCACAGTGTTGAGCTCATGTTAGAGGATCACAGAGAACCATGATGAGTGTGCACATGCACATGAAAATAGCTGATTTACTGAGCAGAAACACAGAGGGGGGTGTGAAGCTCATGTGTGCGCAGAGAGACGGCCTGTCCTGCCTCTCGGCCTGCAGAGAACTGTGGGCAGACTGAGTGCAGTAAGGTGTGTGTGTGTGTGCACTTTTAAAAGCACCACATCTTCACTTCCTGAAGCAGAGCTGATCCCTCTCAAAGCCTGGGAACCACCACAACAACTGTCCTCCTTTCTCTCTCTTCTACCACCACCCAGACCCCCTGCCTCCACCTGTCTCTCCCTATCACAGCCAGCGCAGGTCATGTGTGAAATGTCACATTCCGGCCTTGCTCACATGTTCAGCTTCACAAGGCGCAGCTTCAACCTGCATGCATGTGTGTGAGGAAGCATGGGTCCAGATCCCACACAATAGCTAATACAGTAACTGCCAATCAGTGCACATATTCAACAATCACATTTAAATAAAACAGCAATTTGTGTAATTCAGAGTAAAACACCTTTTTCCTGTGTGAATGTCTTAATCCTAATTCAGTTTTACTGCAGGAATGAGAAATTCTCTGACTGGCTTGAACAGGCGTTACCCCATTATAGAGCTGTATGGATGCAGACAGAGCAGCCAGCAGAGTATGTGCTTCTTCCTTCAGTGACCTTCCCAGTCACCCCACGCCACAGCAGAGCCCCCCAGCGTGATACACCCGCCGGGCAGAACACTGCTCTGAGTGACAGCTATAGCAGCGGTCACAGCTGCAAGGGGGCACCTACAGCAATGTAAATGTAAAGGCATCCCCCCCCCCCCCCCCCCCCCCGATCTTTCGCAACAGAAAACAAGAACAGGAGAGGAGCTCAGCAGCGTAACAGGCTAGTTTCACATAAGCGCAGCCTCTGTTAAACACAGGGGTTACCCACACTGCACTTCAGCACGCTAATAATTACAGGGTGGCCAATCCTCAGCTGTACTTTAATAATTACTTAAATCAGCGTTCCTACTTAATTAGGGATTCTAATTTCAATGATTATTGGCAGATTTTTAAAGGACAATGGTAAAATTTTCAAGTATTATTATTATTGTTGCAATAATCACATTCCGTATGGAATTCTGCTAACTGTACCACACTAAAGTCAAGGTGCAGACTAAAGGTCTTCTATAAAAGCCACATAACCATAAGTTCTCTGGTTTAAATGGTGTCAAAAGAAGCTTCATAGGAGCCAAACTGACTTGCAGAATGTTGTAAATCATACATGTGCTTTATACAAGTTTATTTCAGCTTTAGATGATGCTTATTTTACATCTGTATAAACCATATACAGAATCTTAAAAACTGTTTATGAAGAATAATAAAATAAGCACAATAAATGACAAATCTCTATATGTCATTATATCAAAGTAATTTCATTGATTCAGTGATGTGAATTTTCTGTTTTTCAATATTTTTCCAATAATAAACATAATTTAATATAAAATGTTAAATGTTAACAAAGCTACACATTTAAAACATCATTCATTTTACTACAGACTGACTGATTCTGAGCTCTTGAACTATAGACACCACATTTTCTACCACAGACAAACACAAAACACCAGGAAATCACGTCATACCCTGTGCGACCAAGCACATACTTCACAGCCACCGTGTCCTGCAGGACACATCTTAAGGCAGATATTGTGGTGACAGTAACTGTCAAAGAGCTCAGATTTTATGTGAAGCTGGTGTTTACTTTTGTTTTGATATACCCTTAATTGGAGTAGATTTATGATTACTTTAATGACAACCCCCTTTTTTCCTCTCAATTATTCAACTCTCAAAAGCTCCCTTATCTATAACAGATCCTATTTTGCTGTCTCATATTCGAGAAGTTATCCAATATATAATGCATTAACTTTCACATTGTATTTGTAGCACTGACTAGCCACCAGCCACTGTCCCCTTCTTAGTGTTATACACCTTTTAAATTAAATGATTCGATGCTCAGATTTACTGCACGAAAATCATACCAAACCCACAAGTTTGATTCTTTAATACTTATAACATTCATATATTCAATGTCTACAAGGACAGACAGAATACAACAAATGGTGTTTTATAATGATCAAAAACACTATATCTAAAAGACAACGAAAGATATGACTGTCTCTAAAATGTTATACTTTGGAGAAATTCTGAGTTGCTCATGTCGAAGTGAAGATCCACAATGAAAGAAGCAGTAAATGTCCCGGTGGTCGGATGGGCGTCTCTCTTACCCCGTGAGTTCCATAAGCAGGGCCGGCAGACTCAAGCCCTTAGTGGATTTCATCTTCATAACCAGGAATATCTGCGGAAATTTGAGCACCATGCACGACAACATCGTGCTCAAGTTAACAGCCTGTAGCATCGCATCAGCGCTCATTTCTGAATGATGTGAGCATGAATATAATATCTTCCTGCGGTCTCCAACGATCTTGGCGGCCCTTGACTCTATCTTGGCAGACTGTTTGAGCCCCTAGCTGCTATCCTGACAGATGGGTGCAATCCGATCTCTTTCCTGTACGCCTTACTTCAGTAAAGTACGAACCTCAGTCCCCTCCTCTTGACAACAAGGACTTGCACCAACTCGCAGGACACTGGGAGCTGCAAACGGCCTCTTTTCAGTGATTAGAATATTCACCGCGCCCTCGCGCCCTCGCCCCGGAATACTTCCATTGCCACTTGAAAGTACAGACATTGGAGAGAAAGTAAAGCATTTCATTTAACTGCAATCATATCGAAGACAAATAAGTGCTCAAATAAGTTTACTAGAAGAAATAGTCGATCACCGCCCCCCCCTTTTTAATAAAATAAAGACGTTTGAAATTATATATTTACATAATATTTTCGTTTTGACAGACTCCATACAGAAGAGGAACTGAACTGAGCTGAAACATTTAAAAAAATATGACGAGGCGTATTTGAGAGGTTGGATTCATTCGATTGATTTTATGGTGTACTTTAAACCGTTTGGCAGCTTAAAATGGCCATTGTGTTTAGGAGTATTAAACTGTTAAAAATTGCTGTGTTTTGTGTGTGTGTGTGTGTTTGTTACCGCCTTTACTCTGCCACTCATTGCGCTGTTTTTGAATTTGGATCTTGTTAGATGCCCTATACCTTGTAGTTGTATAAATTAGCTAGTACTGCGTCTTCAAACAGACTTTGCTCTCAGCTGAGAACTGTCTCATCGTGGAACTGTACACATCCTGTCCCCGTTCTGTCGCTATGCTTACTGTATGCACTTTTGTACGTCGCTTTGAATAAAAGCGTCTGCTAAATAAATAAATGTAAATGTAAATGTGAGTGTAATACTGGTGTCGCGGTCGTGCGCAAAGTAACTGGAATTGGTGAGCGCCTATAAGCTGACGCGGCGCCGTTTGGATACTGCAAAGGTTACGTGTTGGGTTTCTCTTATTTTGACCCAGGGGCGTCGGGGAGGGAGGAAAGCCGGGTCTGTTTAATGCTGTTTTTCCTGTTTGCCTGGGCACGGGAGAGGCTGATGCACATGAGCAGGCAATCAATTGATGACAAAACTGATAGGTTGCCCAGGGTCTTTCTGTCCCCTCTAGACCCCTACGAGCTGTCAGGTGCCCGCAAGTTGTTCATATGGCGTCATGTGTTTTATTGTGAGACTTGCAGTCAAAAGTAGCCATTAGCTGCATGTCAGCATATCGGAGGATTGGATTCTGTTTGTTTCAGCCCTCCTGTGTGACTGAAGGTGTCGTGCTGGTGAGACTGGGCTAATGTATAACCGATGAAACTTAAAATTAACAGTGAATATTCCTAAAAATTCAGTGTCATACAAACAATCAGTTCTTCTTTAATCTTTCAACAGAGCTGAAAAATGTATGGAGATATTTCAATGTTGTAACACAGCCAAATGTACAGAACAACATGTCCCATGGACAGTGAATATAACCAGGTGGGCAGCAGTGTGGCATAGTGGTGAGGAGCAGGGCTTGTAAATGCAAGGTTGTAGGTTTGATTCCCTGCTTGGGCACTGCCGTTGTACCTCTGGGCAAGGTACTTACCCTAGAATTGCCTTAAAATATCCAGCTGAATAAATAGGTTGCAGCTTTACATGTTATCCATGTAAGTCACTCTGGATAAGAGCATCTACTAAATGACAGTAATGTAAATACAATGCCAAAAGGTTTAAAGTGTGTTGGGGGGGATTTATAGAGTGAGGGGGTTGACCTGTGATCTTCTTTTATTCATGTTATAAATAAAATGATAAATGACAATGTAATGTAATATCCAGGTCAACAGCAGTTGTGCTATGCTATAAATCTGATCAACAAAGTTACTGGTTCCATCAGGGAAAACCTGCTTATTTCTGATTCCTTGAGATGAGGTTTTTTGCATCCCTGCCATAAATATTCCTTAAAGCAATAAATGATGATGAGTCGGTTGGGTGCTGTTACTCAGCTGTGGACGGCACACGTCTCTTGTGAAATGCTTCCTGTGCGGACGCTGTGCAAGCACAGTGTGACTTTGCATGCGGTAATGATTTACTGGGGAAAATAAACACAACCACTTACTGGAATTGGAATAATAAAAGTACTTTTTATCCAACATGTACAATTGGCAGCTAGCCTGGGCACATATTAACATACCATTTCATTCCATGGGCAATATTTAGATGGCTCATCTACAGATATTTTACGGCCATATTATTATTTGTGTGATATTATGTGGATTGTGCATCACGGACAGCTCTGTTTTTTACATGATGAGTAAACCTAGTTGAGGTAGGAGTACTCTGTACTCTGACACTGTTTGCTTAGTGAAACAGTGTTGAAATCATTTCCAAACAGGGAGCAGCCAGACCGATTTAAGGCAGGCAGAGTAATAGCAAGTATTCAGTCAGAGCAGAGTGAAGGTAAGCTGTTGCTTTTATTGATATCATTTTATGGTATATTTTAATTGGTTTTCTGTCTTGATCTAGGCTTACATTTATTCTTGGCTTCTTGCAAATGAAAGAATTTTGGATATGAATCTGAATCTGTGGTTCAGAGATTATTTAACTTTGACACATGAAAAGTAAACTTTAAAATGTCTTTATATTGGGAAGGACCATGAAAGTGTGTCTGATTTATAATCTCCTTTCAGCTTTGTGGAGATGAATATCTCATACCTCCTTACCCTGATAGTGCTGGGCAGCTGCTGTTGCCAAGGTGTCCTGTCCTGTCCACACTTGTGCACTTGCTACTTTTCCACCAATACCACCCAGGTGGTCTGTAGCAATTCCTCCCTCTCCCTTTTTCCTGAGCATGGTCTACCAGACAACACTACTTTCCTGTCCATCGAATTCACCAACATCAGCTCCATTTCTGCACATCACCTGAAGGCCACACCCCTCCTGCAGGAGCTGCACCTGTCAGGTAACCAGCTACACCAGCTGCCAGCAGACCTTCTGAGTGGCCTCCCGCACCTCCACACGCTGGACCTCACAGGCAACCAGCTGGAACACCTGCCCCCAGGTGTGTTCCACCATGCCCCTCTGCGTGTCCTGGTGCTGAGAGACAACAGGTTACTCACAGCTGACGCCCACTGGCTCCCCCCGAACAGCAGCCTCACCTGGCTGGACCTGGCGCAGAACCGGCTGAGTTCTGTACCCACGGCCCTGCTGCAGAACCTGCCCCACCTGGAGATACTGCACCTGAGCCAGAACTGGCTGGAGAAACTCCCCGCTGGTGCTCTGAATTCACTGACTTGCCTGAAGAGGCTTCACCTGGATGGGAACAAGCTGAGGTCCCTGGACCCCTCATCCTTCCAGCAGATCCCCAACCTGAAGGACCTGTTCCTGCAGGAAAACCAGCTGGAGAAGCTGCCCCCAGGTCTCTTGCAGGGGCTCGGCCAGCTGGACGTCCTGAGTGTGAGCGGAAACCGCCTGCGTAGCCTGGCCCCAGGCCTGCTGAGCAAGCTGCCATCACTGGGCAGCAGCGCAGGACAGGGGGTGGACCTCTCCCTCAACCCCTGGCAGTGTGAGAAGGACGTGGCCTATCTGTGGGAGTGGCTCAGAAGTCACCAGGAGATTTCATTCTCTCTGGAGGATGTTCAGTGTGCTGCACCAGAGGCACTGAAGGGGAGACCTGTCATCTCCCTGACAGCGGGAGAGTGGGGAGGGTCTAGCTGAAGTGGAGGAGGGTCCTGGACAGTCAGAGCGTAGAGTGCTCCACCTCATCCAGCTTCAGGGTGGTTTAAACCCTGGGGTGCTGTCAGAAACAAAACTGCAGCCAATCTCACTATTACCCCACACTCTGCTTACCTGCAGAACCAGCCATGTAAGACAGATTTATGTTATTGTGGAATCACTGAAAAGAACACAATAAATGATATTCTGTAACAATGCTCAGCGTGGCTCCATTACCAGACCTCAGCTCTTTCTCAAAGCTCCTCTCGTATCTGCTTGTAGACATAATTTAAGATGTAACTCTGTCATTTGGTCCTCAATGATCATTTTTGCTTGTTACAAAATTGAGAAGTCTAACCAAACATATGTAATTAATACAAGACATAGTTTCAATAATATTGCATTGAACACATGGGGACACAGGTTTTTGAATTGAAAAGCGCGTTTGTTTTGCATGAAAAGTACATATTTCAATTGTCGACAAATTCAGTTTCAGATTTCACACTCCATGCACTAGATGGCAGCAGACACCTATTATGCATGATTCACATTACATTTCCCATAAGCCGCTTCAGATCACATCAGAGTCCACATCACACTGAGTTCGGCTAGATGGGCTGTGAGATACTGAGCGCTGTAGTGCTGCTGAGAGAAAAGCAGTATGGCAGCACTGAGCTTCCCTTAACACGGCCATATACAGCACAAACCTTAACCTACTTCATGTCAAGCAGTTATATTTTATCTGTTACGTTGCATCTGTACAATCAATACTGTCATAGCGATGAATACAGAGTGCGGCGCATTTTCCATAGCGAACTGCCCTCTCTAGCCCAATTCAGCTCCTCTAGGTTAAATTCCCTTACGCTCCTCAGCTCACGTCCAGAGGCAGATCCCACAAACTTTTACTTTACTTTTTACAAAAATGATCTGAGACTAAATGTCAGCTAAAAAAAAAACCTATGAATGTATGTGAGGACTTCATCTCATGTCAATTCATTACAAATCTCAAAAAAGAACATAGTTTTATAATAATTTTATCAATGTAATTTTACAATGTTGATGTTATTTATTGGAGAAAATTGGGTTAATTTGAGATTAACTCCTGCTTTGGTGAAGAAAATGAAGTTTCACAGCAAGCTATACACAGACAAAATAATACTCTGAACGGGCAGACAGGTGGCAACACTGATCTACAGCAAACCATACAGATGCAGTGCTAATCGTGACATAGATCATTACATCTAATAAGCATCAGCTCTTCAAATGTAACATCAGATAAGATGCAATTTTGATTGACACATTGCCTACAACACTAAACAGTCTGTCAGCATGTGCAGGGGATGTTATTATGGCCAGATTCTCCAGCTTGGTGGGCTGAGGAAAGACACAGTTTCGCCATTTCAAGCGACCGGAATCCAGCAGAAGACGCGGCTGAAGCTTCGCAGGCGTCTTTGGCTGTCACGCTCTGCCGCTTCCACGGGCGCTGTCAGCAATGCCCTCTGGGCTGATTCTGTTTTATGTATATTAAATGTTACTCAGTATTAATCACTGTTCGGTCTTAAACGGGGATTATACATTCGGTTGAACTTCAGGCTCATCAGAATTCTAAACGTTCACTCACACCTAACAAGCCTCACACATTACAACTGACTTTATAACTTTTTGCTCCCAGTTGGCCCTGGATGTTCTATTTTTGACTCCCTCAGAAAATGCGTTCGTTGTGTGTTCAACGTTTTATTTATCAATTTCAATATCTATTGTAAAAATGCCCTATAAGAAATGACATGTATTGATTGATATAACTGCATCGATTGGGTAGGCCTACTGTGGGCATTATGGGTACACAAAGTCGCGGCCTGTGACACCGCGACTGAAGCGTCAAGTTTAAGTTTTACTCTGTTTTTAGTTACGATCTCAGTTTTCATTGCATTCATCAATTAACTGTTTTATCGCCTTTATTGATTGGTTTTAAATCACAGTGTTCATCGGTTTTATCTTTTTTTCTGCGCTTTTTCGGCCGTTTCCCTGTGAAGCCCCGCGCTCTCTGGGCCCCGAATAGCCCGCATCACTCCTCTGTCCTCGGCGTGCAGTTGTGCGAATGCGGGCATCTGCTGCGAATTCGAAGGCAACATGGATCCAGACTCTCGACCCCACAGCTGCGAGCTGTTTCTCTGGAGCTCGCATTATGGATATGAACGATGAGCTTCCATCCCTTCTAAAATAAGCACCTGAATGTGAGTACAATTGTCACACTTGGTGGTTCCTCTGATATCCCCTCTCGCTAGTCGTAAATTTTACAAGATGATTTTAAATCACTTTTATTTTCTCTGCGTGATAGCAAAAAGACTCATTATCCCTGGACGCAACCTCTCGGCGTGGCCGAGGCAAATTCTGTGATCTCTGAGCTTTCAGTACGTGGCGGAAAGCGCTGCATGGAAGACCATCTGTGTTTTATTGACAACTTTGTGTTGCTCTGAAAGCGCTGTTTTCTTCAAATCTGGTGGGTCACACTCAGACAGCAGAGGTGCGCAGCTGCTAGCAAATAACATCCAGAACTTTTTTTACTTTTTTTAATTTAATTGAACAAGAAACATACAAACACTCGCAGAGAACACATGACTACAATATAACACAACACATACGTCATAGAAAACCAATAAGAAAAACATGGGGGATTTATATAGGCCTACAGATATACACAGAAATACATAAATAAACAGCTATGTCTCAATCACTATGCTGCAAGGCAACGCAAACAAAAGAACAAGAATAACCAAGGAGGAGCAAAAATTTAAACAATAAGGAACATACAGCAAAAAAAACGAGATATATCCCCAAGAAACAAACAAAAGAGGGCTTGCTATTTGTCGACTTGCTACAATGAATATAATATTTACCCATCAGAATGATTACATGAATAATGCCAGATGAGTTTAAGTTATCCATATAAGAAAGAATATGAGAAATGTCAAAGTTGGAATGTCATTTACTGTGATATCCAAGCTTTTATATCTAACCAAAATCTTTTGGACACAGGACATGATAAAAACATGTGCTCTAGTGTTTCATCCGACACATTACAAAAGGAATAACATCCAGAATGTTTTATATGAGCGAGAGCGGTGCCAATGATACTGACGCGCTTTCAGTGTCGGGCCCGTGCGCGGCTGCGTTTACAATCCAGGCTGTAGTGAGTGTTGCCAGATCTGATGTACCCATCAGATGGAGCGACAGAGAGAAAGAGTGAAGGACAGAGAGAAAGGGAGAGGATGGTAGTTAGAACGGGATGACCAGGCAGTTTGGGGCAGGATGTTATCAGGCTGTGCACCATTAGCTTCACCAGGCAGAAGCTATGGCAGCGTGCTAAAAACAGCGAGTATTAGGGTTAGGACCCCTGGCAATGAAGGTGACATGAGGCTGTCCCAACCCAGGTGAAAGCAAAGGAAGGTCCCACTGTAATGATGAGGCAACAACAAAGACAGTTCTTAGCACCACAAATGTCTCTCTTTCTAATTTGGCTTCAAGACCCTCTGTAAAGATACATTTTCAAACTAGACTTAAAAACTGAGATTGTGCCCAGACATAATTAGGTAGACTACCCCATATCACAGGAGCCCTGTGTGAAAACGGTTCCCAGATTTATTGTTTCCTATTTTGGAACCACCAGCAAGACAGCCTCTTGTGAACAGTAATATGGGAGGTTTGTAGCAGATTAATAGGTCCTACAAGCAGTTTGAAACCTGAGACAGAATCTGATATTTAACTGGAAACGAGTGAAGTGATGCTAGAACCGGAGTAAAATGGTGATGTTTTTGTTCATGTTGAGATTCTTGCTGAATGATTTTGAACAAGTTGCGAGGGATTTCATTTAATTTGAGCATGTTGATAGAAGGGCTTTTCAGACAGTCTAATTGAGAAGTAATAAATGCCTGGACTAGTTTCTACTTTCTAATTATAGCGATGTTTCAAATCTGGAAAAAATGTGTGTGTGTGTGTGTGTGTGTGTGTGTGTGTGTGTGTGTGTGTGTGTGTGTGTGTGCACGTACGTGCATGCATGTGTTCACGTGTGTGTGTGTGTGTGTGTGTGCGCGTGCGTGTGTGAGAGAGGGTGTCCTTCTGGAGTCAGATGGAGCATTGTCCTCGGGAGGCCCTGATTACACTGAGTGTGTTGCTGGTAATTTATGGTTCTTATAAAGCAGTGAGTCACAGAGGGGAAGTTACTTATGAAAATGAAAGCCTGTTGATGATGGTCTTAGAGGAGAGAGGAAACTCTGGGCCTGAATGCAGGAGAAGCTGCAGTGTTGCTTGCACTCCTGTGGAAGACCTCTCTCTGATTGGGATGCACAGGCTGGTGCGTCAGTCCTGGCACGCTGCCTCTCATAGCTTTTGACATTGACTAAAAAGGGATGTTGGCTGAATTTTTTATGCACTGAAAAACTTTGTCACTGTTGACTTTGAGGCACTACAGACACTGAAAGCACATGAAAGCTATGCAAAAACAAAAGCAAGTTACCCCAGGAAATATCACTTTAAGGTACTCTGCTGGGGCCATTACAAGCAGCTCCGTGTTGCTACCATGCATTAGCTGTCCATACTGATACCTTTACATTCCTCCCTCCACCTTTTCTGTGCTGGTGCTCCAGCTCTGTCAGTGTGTGGAACAGAGAGGTGTGCATTCTGCCGGGCAGTGAGTGCTGTGCTTGCAGTGAGTGCTGTACAGGCAGTCAGTGCTGTACAGGCAGTCAGTGTTGTACAGGCAGTCAGTGTTGTGCTTGCAGTCAGTGCTGTACAGGCAGTCAGTGCTGTACAGGCAGTCTGTACTGTACTTGCAGTTATTGCTTTGCTTGCAGTGATTGCTTTGCTGGCTTTGTCTACTGGCCATTGTGTGCGGTGAGAGCAGAGGCGTTACCTGCCAGGCGGTGTTCTGTAAGCAGCAGTTACCTGCCAGGCGGTGTTCTGTAAGCAGCAGTTACCAGCAGTTACCTGCCAGGCGGTGTTCTGTAATCAGCAGTTACCTGCCAGGCGGTGTTCTGTAAGCAGCAGTTACCTGCCAGGCGGTGTTCTGTAAGCAGCAGTTACCTGCCAGGCGGTGTTCTGTAATCAGCAGTTACCTGCCAGGCGGTGTTCTGTAAGCAGCAGTTACCTGCCAGGCGGTGTTCTGTAATCAGCAGTTACCTGCCCGGTGGTGTTCTGTAATCAGCAGTTACCTGCCAGGCGGTGTTCTGTAATCAGCAGTTACCTGCCAGGCGGTGTTCTGTAATCAGCAGTTACCTGCCCGGCGGTGTTCTGTAATCAGCAGTTACCTGCCCGGCGGTGTTCTGTAATCAGCAGTTACCTGCCAGGCGGTGTTCTGTAAGCAGCAGTTACCTGCCAGGCGGTGTTCTGTAATCAGCAGTTACCTGCCAGGCGGTGTTCTGTAATCAGCAGTTACCTGCCAGGCGGTGTTCTGTAAGCAGCAGAGTGCCAGAGCAAAGGGTATAAAATGAAGCATGTGCAGTGGGTGTGATGTATGAAAACTGGGACACATGCTGAAAGGGGCCATGATGGGACAGATTCCTCTCTCCCCTGCCCTGCAGTGTGAGGGACGGAGGGGGACTGCAGGAGACAGTAAGTGCTCAGACTCAGAATACATAATGCCATTCTATCTCACAGTCCTGCACAAACAGCTGGAACATTATTAAGTGTTGAAGTAATCAATGTAATGGTGCATCTTTGGCTGCCCTTATGAGAGTATGTGTATTGTTAAGTGGGCTTTAAAAAGTTTTAATAATTCTTCTTATTGCTGCTTCTTCCCCTGATTTGTAATTCCTTCCACAGCTTTTCAGTTTATGAAACTCATCTAATAGCTTCAATAATGTGCCAATACATAAAATATGTTTGAGATATTTACAATTTTGTACCTAAAATTTCCCATTGACTAACAGCTGCCCACTACGCGCCACCACCATGCCATGACTGCCATATACGAAGGAGCCTGGGCAGGTCAGTAAAACCCTATAGCCCTGACATCTCTGGCTCAAGCTTGTGGAACATCCGGAGTCAACTAGCAGCTTCACCCAGGGCTCCTCACATTGTTCCTCCTGATGAATTGTCAGTTGCCAATAAAGTTACTTGGTTGTGGTGAGTGAAAGCACTT